>NC_090752.1:13787095-13792095 GCF_036898095.1 Palaemon carinicauda
ACAAACCCTCAATCCTTAGCTCACAAGGATGGTGAGGCTGCAGCAACGAGAGGAACTAACGAGTTTGAGCGGTACTCAAACCCTTATCTGGCGATCACCAGGCAAGGACGTTACCAACAGGCCACCACGTCGTTGAAGCTGATGAGATAAACATCTTGCATCGTGTATGTGAAATAGGAACTGAACCAGAGGGGAACTCAGTAGAATGCAGACCTCCGCCGCGCCAGCTTATTTCTCGACCTTTTGTTCAACCTTGACCTTTGACCTTAACATATAATAATTGGCGTGGATTTTCAAACACTCAAATATGAACCAAGTTTGAAGTCTCTGTCACAACGATGTCCAAAGTTATGGATGATTACGTAAGTTGGACATTTTGCTTGACCGTGACCTTGACCTTCGAAAATTCAATCATTTCCAGCTTTCTACATAACAGTTAATCCCTGCAAGTTTCATTACTCTAAGATTATAATTTTGGCCACGAAGTTGTTTACAAGCAAACACACAAACTAGGGGTAAAACATAACCTCCTTCCAACTTCGTTGGTGGAGGTAAATATAGGTTGTGTGATTTTACAGACTAGATCTAATCCTAACCAGGAAAGAATGTTGAATATCGAGCTTAAGGTAATGTTCTTTGCTTTATAATGAAAATTAAAAACATAACATTCCCGAAATAATAAAGGTGGATACATTTATCTAATTTTTATAAATTAATTTTTCACCCTATTTTCCGTGTACTAAAATGAACCTCAATTTTGTTGCTCACATCTGAAATACCTGTTTATAAGCGGCTCATATATAGAGGCAACGAATGCTTTGATATGTTAATTGTTTCTGCTGTAGCTAAAGAATTGGGAAAAATCTGCGAAACAAATTTACTATACTTAGTCAATTAAATATTCTGAGTTTTGTATTTTTATGAAACGAAAGATAATGGTGAAATATAAGAGTGGTGATCCGAAGATAATATTAATTTTTCAATTCGTGGCTATGTAGATCTAACTGGTGTGGACCCTTGGACTCTGACCCACATTTTATAAGCTAACTGCCTAACAACAAATCAAGAATGTGAAGACGTATGCAATTGAAATGCGGATATATGTCTCCGTAGAGTTTTTCCATGCAACTAGACCAGTGGTTCTCAAACTATCTTACCTGACGCCCCCTTTTTGCTTCCAGTAGACCCGTACGCCCCCCCCCCCCCCACTCCTCTCTTTTATTTCATATGAAATGATTCTTACATTTATTTCTTACCATTGTACAGGAAAGCAGATTTCTGTTTGTATTACATGTTAATAATGAAAGCCACTCAAACAAATAATAGTACATTCCAGTAACTAAAAACGAAAAATTTGGTTCAAAGTGAGCGAAAAAAAGTTTGATCATTAGCAAATTGGCAAAATTTCGAGCAGATGACTTCACGCCCCCCTTGTATCGTCCTCACGCCCCCCTAGTGGGGCGTGCCCCCCAGTTTGGGAAACACTGAACTAGACCTAAAAATAGCTACTACAATATATTTATGGGACTATACATATCCTGATGATAAATGAATACTGTATAAATTGTTGCTTAAAATAATTATGAATCAAAACAATTTACGAATATCGGTTTCCAAAAACAAAGCAACGAAAACAATGGCTGCAAGTTTTAGCTTGAACAAACATTAGATATAACAGCAACATGTAACTATTTCAGTCAGAAATGGTAAAAGCAGAAACTGTAGCTAACATATATTTCCCAAAATATCAATGAATAGGAAAATAGAAAGAAATAACAATAGAAATCTTTTGAGATGTCTTGAATTAATAATAACAGAAAGTCTGGCATAAAGATAGGAAGAAAAAATTGGTATTTTTTAATAACACTTTCTTGTCGCAATGACAACATTGAGAAAAGCAAATAGAGCTTTATTCTTGATAAGATATTTCCGTCAAAGGGTAACAAAAATATAGCGCTACTAACTGAAGAATATATAAAAAAAAACAAGGCGTTATTGGATTTTGGAGAGGCCACAGGAAAAAACAAAAACATTGTAAAAACATATCACCCTTAAAGGGATAACAGTAACAAAAAAACATCAATAGAAGTACATTGTTAGCAAGAGGAGAGAGAAAATAAACACCAATACTAAAGAGACACTTCTCTCTGCAAAGCCAACAATAACGACATAGTAAAAGAGGATAATTTACGCTGAAAAGAAAACAAACTACAATAGACATTGCAAACTGAAAGTGCAACAACAATAATAACAACGTCGACACTTATTGCCGGGATAAAGGACAACGGAAATGACCATAAAGCGAAAATACTGCAAATTGAAAAGTCAATAAAGGCTATCATTCCTAGTGATATTACTAAATGATACAGCCATAATACTAGCATTCAGAAAACATACTCTGGCGTGGAGCGAACACAACAGAGGGACGAAACTTGACAGAAGGAATAATAGGAAACAAAATTATATTTTAAAGGAAACTAGGACGAATAAAAGTCTTGAAAGAATAAAAAAGAACAATAATATAGTAGCATCTGCTGAAACCAAAACAACCATAATAATAGCAAAAGGACACTTGACTAATAAAAATCGACCTTTAATGGAAAAATTATTTTGATAAATAAGTTAGTAATATGTTTTTAGTATTATTGAAAATACTAAAAAATATTACTAACTAGCACAGTAACATTAACACTAAAAACAACACTGGCATCAATAGAAAAAATAATAAAGAGGTTAAAAAACTGATAATACTATTATCTATTTGAACAATTACAGAAAAAAATATAAGACAATAAAACTTCGTATTATGAAAGAAAGAAAGAAAGAAAAAAAAAGTAAATGACTAAATAAAAATATTTCGGTGAAAATATAACAAATCATGTTATCAATTATAAATAATAGATCTTACAAAACAAAAATCAAGCCCAACTCATGATTAAAAACGACTTAGAATACTAATAATAAATCACTGTCTGGTCTGACGTCACAAAATATACTAAAACAATCATTAATATCACTGAGTCAAGAGACACGGAAGGTTCCCCTTGATTCATCTTCCTTAAAAAATGCATCGTCCGGAAACACTGACCAGCACAAGAGGTCTTGCAAACCTTGCGATTCGTGGCAAGACACAAGATTCATTGCTTCTATTAGAGGTGTTTCCAGCCATTCCAATTCGCAAAACAAAAGAAATAGTTTCTCTTGATAAGTGTATCTTCAGCGACAAAACAATTCCAATTCACAAAAAATGATAAATCATTTCTCTTGTTAAGTGTATTCTCAATAGCAAAACAATTCCAATTCGCTAAACATTAGAAATAATTTCTCTTGTTAAGGGCATTTTCAACAACAAAACAATTCCAATTCCCACAACATGAAAAATCCATGTTCTTGTCAAGTGTATTTTCAGCTGAAAAACAATTCCAATTCGCAAAACATAAGAAATCATTTCTCTTGCTAAGGGTACTTTCAACAACAAAAATTTCCCATTCGAAGACCATGAGAAATCCATGTTCTTGTTAAGTGTATTTTCAGCAATAAAACAATTTCAATTAGCAGACCATGAGAAATAATTTCTCTTGTTAAGTGTATTTTCGACAATAAAACTTCCAACTCACAGAACATGAGCAATCCATGTTCTTGTTGAGTGTATTTTCAGCAACAACAAAATTCCAATTTGCAAAACAAGAGAAATAATTTCTCTTGAAAGTGGAATTTTCAACAGCAAAAATTAAGCAAGAATGAATTTTTGTTGATATGAGGCAGAAGTCGGTAATGTACATTTAAGGACAAACAGAATCTTCCTTTGGGATATGGATTATCTTGGAACAATGATTCTTGCTTATCTTTGGGGTTGTTTTCAGACATCCCATCTTACATGGGGCGATAGACGATTGCCCTTGTTGGACACGGCTTCAACAAACTCCCTTAAAGGTAAAAGGTTATCAATTTTGTTACTCTTATCAGACCTTCGAACATATAAAAACGCGGTGAGTTTATGAAATTTCCAGTTTCGTGGAAGCAAAGGCTGGAGTGTAAAGTCAATAAATGTTTGTTGGCGAGATGATATGAACACCTGATATTACTTTCAAAATCGATCTTGAATCCTTTCAAATTCAATGGTAACTCCGACTACTAGATTTTGTCAGTCAAGATGCCAGAAAACTCGAAATACATCAATCAATCATGCAAACTTGATATTGCAATCTTACAAATAGAAGTAAAGTACAAATATGAATATCACAGGATTTTTCATCTAAAAAAAAAATATATATATATATATATATATATATATATATATATATATATATATATATATATATATATATATATATATCGATACATTGTTTCAGTGACTGAAGTATATAAGAAAAGCTATGACCGCCTGGGACTCCACCATAGAAAGAGAATTGAGCTACAGACAATGATCTCATAACCCATCGTATAAAATCGAGCAAATGGATATAGAACGAGACAGAAAAGCTCTTTCTAATAGAGCTTAAAGAGCGGAAACATGGACGGAACGAGAAAACATTTGTGTGATTAATCGATCCATTTATCTTCACCAAGACGGATATTTCCTCAATAATATCATCGAAACCGCCCCCGCCCCCACACACAAAAAAAAAAGAAAAAAAATAGAAAAATAAAAAAAAAAAAATATTGGGGAAAACGCTGAAAAAAACGTCCTTGAAATGCAAGTGTTACTTAGATGATTACTTTACGTCTGCTACAATGGTGAGCTCTGTTCAATATAAAAGATGTAGGATAAACCGAGGAAAAGGATGGAGGGTTTCTATTAGGGAGACCAACGAAGAAAGGATTGTGGCTGACGATATTTGAGGTGAGGGGACGTAAAGAAGTACTTACCGTAATTGAAAAGGTGGAAGAAAAATACATAAACATTAATGGTACCTGAAATTCTGGACCCAGACTAAAATGCGTGGCAACATAGACCAGAATATTTGCACTGGTTAAGCTAGCTCAGTAACTACCAACAT
>NC_090752.1:13797095-13799595 GCF_036898095.1 Palaemon carinicauda
TAGGTTTCGCATCATACATAAAGTACTTAGGAAATTACCTTACGACTAAAGATCAGACGATGACCATGTTGAATGAATACTTGTATACAAGTCTATGTGAGAATTTTTTTTCCTTTTTTTTTATTTTACCAAATGTACCGACGATGTTAAAAACAAATTTTCCGAGTTTCTGTACGTGTTTTAATTACATTTCTATAGTTTTCAAATCAAAATAATGAAATATGAATAAATTAAAAGTATGCCATAATGATAACCTACGCTCATGGGTATTCCATGGCATTCTAGTGCAACCGCTATTTTTGCAACACTGAAAGGAGGGCTACCAACACTAGAGCCCGTGTTCCATATAAGATGGGGCAATCATAAACGAATGAACGTTGAAGAAGACAGGTCAGAAAATGGTATGGTAATGTAATTATCCTATCCTATTTACTTTTAAAATTCAACTCTATTTAAGCATTGGAAAAGCCTTATCTATTCTTAGTTCACTTTGTGTATTTATTTCTAAAAATATTTGT
Source organism: Palaemon carinicauda (assembly GCF_036898095.1). Classification (NCBI taxonomy): domain Eukaryota; kingdom Metazoa; phylum Arthropoda; class Malacostraca; order Decapoda; family Palaemonidae; genus Palaemon; species Palaemon carinicauda. The sequence goes on from NC_090752.1 coordinate 13,797,614, forward strand.
AAGGATGTGCTCTATGAGTTGTTTTATCATTAGCCATATTTACGTGTTGTCACTCACATAAGATTGTTCTTTTAATATCAAGAATCAATCATTCATTTTCATAATTAATGCCTCACTCAAAAAAACCTTCACATTCATTTCAAAATTATTTCTTATACCCATCGATTTATATTTCATTCATTAGATTTTAAGAATTTGAGGATACCATTGGTAGAACATAGCGTTCTACCAGTTATCCTCTTCCACCAAACCTATTCTCTCCATAACCTCCTTCACCGTATCTCTCCACCTAATTCTTTGCCTCCCTCTCGCTCCCCTCCGATCAGGTTCAACCCAAGACAACCTCATTCCCTCCCTACTATCCATCGTCAACACGTGCCAACACCATCTCAGTCGTGACATTCTTATCACATCTTCAATCTTTACTACGCATGCCATTCTTCTTATTGCATAATTTTGCAATCTTCCAAACATTGATATTCCCATTATCCACATCTGCATTCTCATCTCTGTTCTCTCAAGTTTTACTTCCTCATTTCGTCTTAGAGTCCAAACATTAGCATTGGTCTTATTACTGTGCTATAAATCTTGACTTTTATCTTGATTGGTATTTCATTATCATATACTACTCCGGCTACCTCCCCTCTACTTTCCCATATATATATATATATATATATATATATATATATATATATATATATATATATATATATATATATATATATACATACATACATACATACATACATACATATATCACCATTACCATCTGCAGTAATAAGTCCAATGCAGAACTAGTGCCTCAGACATGTCCTTCCACTCCGGTTAGTTTATGGTCTTTCTATGAGTCTATAATCACAAATTTTCTTAATTCGTTATTCCATTGTCTTTTCTCCCTTCCCGTGCTTTTTTGCTATCTCTAGGGACCTATTCTGTTATTCTTGATCTCCATATATTATCTGTGTATGTATATATATATATATGTATATATAATATACATATATATATATACACACACATTATTTATACATATCTATACACACACATATACATACATATACTGTATAAATATAAATATATACAGTATATATATATATATATATATATATATATATATATATATATATATATATACATATATATATATATATATATATATATATATATATATATATATATATATATAGATATATATATATATACACACACACACTATGTGTAATATATAAACAAAAATATACATATACATACATATACTGTGTATATATAGATATATATATATATATATATATATATATATATATACACACACACATATATATATATATATATATATATATATATATATAATTCATGTTAATTTCACTATGGTATTTTCCACCGTGCTAAGACTAAAGAGAGTGGGCCTACTGATATCAATATTAATGAGGAGTCGTGGTGGAAGATCTAAGTTCTTCCTTTCATTTATGAATTATGTAATTGATTTATTTATTTGAACCACTTTTTACAGCAGTTAGGTCATGCTTGGTAACATTTTTCCTTGCTTCAATAACCAAAGATATTTGCTAGCTTTTCTCTAGTTACAGATAGTCAATGACATTTAACATCTGGCAGTATTAAAGCTTCTTTACCTGGGCCTTCTTTCCTGGATATGAATAATTTTTATCAAAGACAAATTGAGATACTTTTTTATTTTCGGATTAGATTATCTATTTTTCAAATATTATCAATCTTATACTTTCTTATTCCTTATACTGTATATTTACTTATTAATCATTTAACCGCCATTTCACAAAATAATTTCACTTATTGATCATTTAACCGTCGTTTCACTAAATATGTTCACTTACTGATAATTTAACCGTCATTTCACTAAAAATATTCACTTATTGATCATTTAACCGTCATTTCACTGAAAAATGTTCACTTATTAATCATTTAACCGTCATTTCACTAAAAGTGTTCACTTATTGATCATTTAA
>NC_090752.1:13807095-13809595 GCF_036898095.1 Palaemon carinicauda
AAAATCTCCTCTTCTACCGTTATTAAATTCTTCCCTAATTTCACTTCCTAGCTAATTCCCCCTATCACATGTGGCCTGGAAACTCCCCATATTCAACTCTGTTCAAGCTCGGATTTCCCTTCTAGGGTCTCTGATGCATTTCATAATAAGCCAATAGAACAGAGCATTTGATCGTACTTCAGAAATGCAGAATCCATTATGCGTCATTTGAAAGCTTTTAATTGCTATATCATTAATATGATTAAATTATCGATAACAACCAAGTTTAAAATCTAAATGGAAACTCATAATGCTATAAGCCAATAGGGAAAACAGTCCAGTACAGAAAAGGCAGAAAAGAATATTATATGAGCTGATAGGGGACGCAGGTTGCGTTCACCTCCATGTAAATTATAAAAGCAGGAACTGAAGACTGAAAATTTTTGGAACACATACGAAATTTCCATAGATACTTAGCTACCTTCAATTGATTTTCAAACTGTAAATACATGTATGATCTTTTGTCATATAAAAATATGATTACAGAAATTAATTTAAAAGAGTAAAAGGGAAGTTAGTAGGTGTCCCCAAGCCACTTTGTCTATACTCCAGAGAAATCCAGTCTCCAGTTTAGTACAGTAATATAACACTGAAATATTTGCCATTCACAAGAACACTTCAGGTCGAACAAGAGATATCTAAAGAAAAATAATGCATTTCCTTGGGACTTTAAGCAAAACCAACCTCTATTTTTAGCATAGCCTTTAGATATAAACGAGATTACGTGAACATAAAGCTGAAGATAGACCAGAAACCATGTGATAAGCCCGGCAGAAAGCTCAGCATTGGCAATGTTTATTCTAAGTAAAAGGGGTAATCATTGGCAATGTTCGTTCTAAGTACAAGGGGTAAGCATTGGCAATGTTCGTTCTAAGTACAAGGGGTAAGCATTGGCAATGTTCGTTCTAAGTACAAGGGGTAAGCATTGGCAATGTTCGTTCTAAGTACAAGGGGTAAGCATTGGCAATGTTCGTTCTAAGTACAAGGGGTAAGCATTGGCAATGTTCGTTCTAAGTACAAGGGGTAAGCATTGGCAATGTTCGTTCTAAGTACAAGGGGTAAGCATTGGCAATGTTCGTTCTAAGTACAAGGGGTAAGCATTGGCAATGTTCGTTCTAAGTACAAGGGGTTAGCATTGGCAATGTTCGCTTTAAGTACAAGGGATAAGCATTGGCTATGTTCGTTCTAAGTAAAAGGGATAAGCATTGGCTATGTTCGTTCTAAGTACAAGGGGTAAGCATTGGCAATGTTCGTTCTAAGTACAAGGGGTAAGCGTTGGCAATGTTCGTTCTAAGTACAAGGGGTTAGCATTGGCAATGTTCGTTCTAAGTACAAGGGGTAAGCGTTGGCAATGTTCGTTCTAAGTACAAGGGGTAAGCATTGGCAATGTTCGTTCTAAGTACAAGGGGTAAGCGTTGGCAATGTTCGTTCTAAGTACAAGGGGTAATCATTGGCAACGTTCGTTCTAAGTACAAGGGATAAGCATTGGCAATGTTCGTTCTAAGTACAAGGGGTAAGCATTGGCAACGTTCGTTCTAAGTACAAGGGGTAAGCGTTGGCAATGTTCGTTCTAAGTACAAGGGGTAAGCATTGGCAACGTTCGTTCTAAGTACAAGGGGTAAGCGTTGGCAATGTTCGTTCTAAGTACAAGGGGTAAGCATTGGCAATGTTCGTTCTAAGTACAAGGGGTAAGCGTTGGCAATGTTCGTTCTAAGTACAAGGGGTAAGCATTGGCAATGTTCGTTCTAAGTACAAGGGGTAAGCGTTGGCAATGTTCGTTCTAAGTACAAGGGGTAATCATTGGCAACGTTCGTTCTAAGTACAAGGGGTAAGCATTGGCAATGTTCGTTCTAAGTACAAGGGGTAAGCGTTGGCAACGTTCGTTCTAAGTACAAGGGGTAAGCATTGGCAATGTTCGTTCTAAGTACAAGGGGTAAGCGTTGGCAACGTTCGTTCTAAGTACAAGGGGTAAGCATTGGCAATGTTCGTTCTAAGTACAAGGGGTAAGCGTTGGCAACGTTCGTTCTAAGTACAAGGGGTAAGCATTGGCAATGTTCGTTCTAAGTACAAGGGGTAAGCGTTGGCAATGTTCGTTCTAAGTACAAGGGGTAATCATTGGCAACGTTCGTTCTAAGTACAAGGGGTAAGCGTTGGCAATGTTCGTTCTAAGTACAAGGGGTAAGCATTGGCAACGTTCGTTCTAAGTACAAGGGGTAAGCATTGGCAATGTTCGTTCTAAGTACAAGGGGTAAGCGTTGGCAATGTTCGTTCTAAGTACAAGGGGTAAGCATTGGCAATGTTCGTTCTAAGTACAAGGGGTAAGCGTTGGCAATGTTCGTTCTAAGTACAAGGGGTAAGCGTTGGCAATGTTCGTTCTAAGTACAAGGGGTAAGCGTTGGCAATGTTCGTTCTAAGTACAAGGGGTAAGCGTTGGCAATGTTCGTTCTAAGTACAAGGGGTA
>NC_090752.1:13814595-13841403 GCF_036898095.1 Palaemon carinicauda
ACTCTTATCAAATGACAGTCATTATCATTATTGCTATTATTATCGGTACCATTATTGTATAATGTTGAAAAAAAAAAATAATATTCAGCGGGGAATATGGACACTGCGCTAACAAAATAAATAACGTCTTAAGTACATCAAAATTACAAATGTAGAATGTAAAAATGATAAATAAAAACGTTAAAGGAAATTACATTGAGTACATGAAAATTACAATTGCATAACGAAAAAAATATACATAAAAACGTAAAATAGCAATAAGCCAAAATCTGGCTGTCAAGAAGAAACATTTTAGCCACCTGTACTTGATCAGATAAGCATAAATATAATGAACCATTCTACTGAATCGAGCAATCTCGGCGAGATCTGACTTAAAGGCAAACTAATATTGGGGATGCTGCAACCAGGCAGATAATATCAGCCTCCATGAAAGATAATGAACACGATTAAACAGGTGGTCACCCGTCAATGGAAGTCTAAGAACACTACTTTCAGGTTCATTGAGATGGCAACCCTCTTTAACTCTGCAAGACGCATACCTTTACTTCAGTATAGTATATCAGTGTTTGAATATTCCTACCTGAAGAGAAGTATAGCTAAAGAAAGAATATATGAAAAGAGTAAAGCTGTCTCAAAGACTGAAACAGCGTGGACAGTGCACTGAGAAAACAGAAAGGACTTCATTACTTCAGAAATTAACAAGCCATAGGTCCCTAAGTAAGGAATTTCTTTTAATCATTTTTGTATTTAAGCAGTAATTACAGAAAATCTTAGTTTCAAGTAATTTTTTTTATCTCGTATAACCTTCAATACAACAAATTTCTCAGCAACAATACGAATGTTACATACTGAAAATCACCAAATGGTTAAATCTAATCAATATAAGCCGTAAGATTTTTAAAATATCAAACAATGTCGGAATAACTTCACAATAGTCATTGGAACAGTAGTAAACTACTATTATATAGAGATATCTACCAAAGGGTGAGGTGCACACAATTCTAGCACCATATGGCGAGGTCTAAAAAAATCCTAGAAATTCGTAGAAATCCAACCGCTTCCAAGAAATGTAATTTGGCTTTTGTTCTGGTTGAGAGCCCACGGTTAAGGAAGTGCATGTTCTGAATTCTATTCTTTTTACTTATTCATTAAAACCTTCTGTCATCTATTCATTTATTTATAGGTCATGTTTTTACATATTGCCCCGAGTAAGAGTAATTTGAAGCTCTTGCCAACATGCTCTTCATACATCTAATTTTTTCACTCAAATGGTTTCAAGAAAAACAAATTATTCGCATAAATGACGATTTTTAATCACAATTAAATACATATTAACTTCCTTTGGCAACGACAATTTCTAAATTGAAATAGAAAAGAATTTATTACTTGTAAACGAATATTCAGCTTCTATGTAAGATTTTAATCCTGAAAACGTTTTTCTACAAGTAATATTTCAATACTGGAAAAGTTTTACTACAGGCAAGATTTCAATACTGGAAACGTTTTTCTAAAAGTAATATTTCAATACTGGAAAAGTTTTACTACAGGCAAGATTTCAATACTGGAAACATTTTACTACAAGTAATATTTCAATATTGGAAACGTTTTACAACAAGTAATATTTCAATACTGGTAAAGTTTTACTACAGGCAAGATTTCAATACTGGATACGTTTTTCTAAAAGTAATATTTCAATACTGGAAAAGTTTTACTACTTTTACTACAGGCAAGATTTCAATAATGGAAACGTTTTACTACAAGTAATTTTTCAATACTGGAAACGTTTTTCCACAAGTAATATTTCAATACTGGAAAAGTTTTACTACAGGCAAGATTTCAATACTGGAAACGTTTTTCTAAAAGTAATATTTCAATACTGGAAAAGTTTTACTACAGGCAAGATTTCAATACTGGAAACGTTTTTCTAAAAGTAATATTTCAATACTGGAAAAGTTTTACTACAGGCAAGATTTCAATACTGGAAACGTTTAACTACAAGTAATATTTCAATACTGGAAACGTTTTACAACAAGTAATATTTCAATACTGGTAAAGTTTTACTACAGGCAAGATTTCAATACTGGAAACGTTTTACTACAAGTAATATTTCAATACTGGAAACGTTTTTCTACAAGTAATATTTCAATAGTGGTAAAGTTTTACTACAGGCAAGATATCAATACTGGATACGTTTTTCTACAAGTAATATTTCAATACTGGAAAACTTTTACAACAGGCAAGATTTCAATACTGGAAACGTTTTACTACAATTAATATTTCAATACTGGAAACGTTTTACAACAAGTAATATTTCAATACTGGAAAATGCTTTACTACAGGGAAGATTTCAATACTGGAAACATTTTTCTACAACTAATATTTCAATATTGGAAAAAGTTTTACTACAGGCAAGATATCAATGCTGGAAACTTTTTTCCTACAGTAAATATAAATCAAAAGCGAAACATTTATAAACAATAAATATTTTTCGACATATGAATCAAAAGAAATCTATATTCTCACTTCCTGCGAAAGCCCACAGTTTCATTTCAAAACAAATCGATATTGAATTTTTCTTACCTAACTCCACTGCTGGTTATTTCAACTCCGACTAATTTCAAGTCATAATGTAACAAGTTTCACCAATTTTAATAACCATTTACAAAAAGACACGAGAACGCCAGACTGGGGTTCGAGTCCCGCTCAAACTCGTTAGTTTCTTTGGTCGGTGCAACCTCACCATCCTTGTAAGCTAAGCATTGTGAGTTTGGGAGACCCTATAGGTCTATCTGCTGAGTTATCAGCAGTCATTGCCTGGCCCTCCTTGGACCTAGCTTGGATGGAGAGGGGGTTTGGGCGCTGGTCATATGTATATATGGTCAGTCTATAGGGCATTGACCTACTTGATAGGGCAATGTCATTGTCCCTTGCCTCTACCATTCATGAGTGGCCTTTAAATAGTCTCTAGAACATTGTCATGCTTGATAGGGGCACTGTCACTGCCCCTTGCCTCTACCATTCATGAGTGGCCTCTAAATAGCCTCTTGGGCATTGTCATACTTGATAGGGCAATGTCATTGTCCCTTACCTCTACCATTCATGAGTGGCCTTTAAATAGCCTCTAGGGCACTGTCATGCTTGATAGGGCAATGTCACTGTCCCTTGCCTCTATCATTCATAAGTGGCCTTTAAATAGCCTCTAGGGCATTGTCATGCTTGATAGGGCAATGTTACTGTCCCTAACCTCGACCATTCATGAGCGGCCTTTAAATAGCCTCTAGGGCATTGTCATGCTTGATAGGGCAATGCCACTGTCCCTTGCCTCTACCATTCATGAGTGGCCTTTAAATAGCCTCTAGGGCATTGTCATGCTTGATAGGGCAATGCCACTGTCCCTTGCCTCTACCATTCATGAGTGGCTTTTAAATAGCCTCTAGGGCATTGTCATGCTTGATAGGGCAATGTTACTGTCCCTAACCTCGACCATTCATGAGCGGCCTTTAAATAGCCTCTAGGGCATTGTCATGCTTGATAGGGCAATGCCACTGTCCCTTGCCTCTACCAGTCATGAGCGGCCTTTAAATAGCCTCTAGGGCATTGTCATGCTTGATCGGGCAATGTTTTTGTCCCTTGCCTCTACCATTCATGAGTGGCATTTAAATAGTCTCTAGAACATGTCATGCATGATAGGGCAATGTCATTGTCCCTTGGCTCTACCATTCATGAGCGGCCTTCAAATAGCCTCTAGGGCATTGCCATGCTTGATAGGGCAATGTCATTGTCCCTTGCCTCTACCATTCATGAGCGGACTTTAAATAGCCTCTAGGGCAATGCCATGCTTGATAGGGCAATGTCACTGTCCCTTGCCTCTACCATTCATGAGCGGCCTTTAAATAGCCTCTAGGGCATTGCCATGCTTGATAGGGCAATGTCACTGTCCCTTGCCTCTACCATTCATGAGCGGCCTTTAAATAGCCTCTAGGGCATTGCCATGCTTGAGAGGGCAATGTCACTGTCCCTTGCCTCTACCATTCATGAGCGGCCTTTAAATAGCCTCTAGGGCATTGCCATGCTTGAGAGGGCAATGTCACTGTCCCTTGCCTCTACCATTCATGAGCGGCCTTTAAATAGCCTCTAAGGCATTGCCATGCTTGATAGGGGCACTGTCACTGTCCCTTGCCTCTACCATTCATGAGCGGCCTTTAAATAGCCTCTAGGCCATTGCCATGCTTGATAGGGCAATGTCATTGTCCCTTGCCTCTACCATTCATGAGCGGCCTTTAAATAGCCTCTAGGGCATTGTCATGCTTGATAGGGCAATGTCATTGTCCCTTGTCTCAGCCATTTATGAGCGGCCTTTAAGCCTTTAATCGTGTTACTGGCAGGATGAACTCTCCACTACATAACCGGTTATGTACAGTTTTTAAAGCTGAAAAACGTGTAAACACATTCACGCTCAGAAAGATTGATGTTACAGCAGTTTTTCCTCTTCAATATCGTAGGTTTGACGGATAGTAAATTCATATATTATTGAATTACTGAATATTGGAATATGCCTGTAACACAGCTCGTTAAAATAGTGTGAGTTTTATTGGTACATTTGCTGGGAGAATGGCACTTTCTATAATGTTTTATCGCTTTATCAAGGAAATTATAATAATAATAATAATAATAATAATCTGAATACAGTATATTTATATATATATATATATATATATATATATATATATATATATATATACATACTGTATTTCTTTTCTGTCCCGCTCAGAGCCATTGCCAGACATATGACTACTCGGTCTCTCCTGGTTCCTTGGGTAGAGGTAGGAGATAGAGTATCCATTCTCTTGTGAGAGAGGGTACACCGAGAAGTACACTCGTAAGCCACAATCTCCCACAAATTGCCGAAACTGCTGGGTTGAGGTTAGGAAAGGGGGAGGGGTGGGTAGGGTTGAATATGTGTACGTGCGTGTATGCATATCTAAATATTCAGCCGGCATTTTTGACGGCTCAGGTACAATAATAATAATAATAATAATAATAATAATAATAATAAAGGAGTTTACAGGAAAACGGAAGAAAAAGTTGCCATTTATAACCATAATTACACTTTCCTATCATGTCAAGCGGCAACCACTCGGGAAGCACAATATCCCACAAATTGCCCAAAATGCCTTGTGGCAGTTAGGAAAGGGGTAAGGGGGGTGGGAAAGGGTTGAATCTGTGTGTGTGTCTGCGCATATGTATCTAAATATTTAGCCGCCATTTTTGACGGGCCGCGTACACTAGTCACAATGATAATAATAATAATAATGAAACGGCAGGAGAAAGGTGAGAAAAAAAAGGTTGCCTAAGAGGGGTGGGAAAGGGTTGAATCTGTGTGTGTGTCTGCGCATATCTATCTAAATATTTAGCCGCCATTTTTGACGGGCCGCGTACACTAGTCACAATGATAATAATAATAATGAAACGGCAGGATAAAGGGGAGAAAAAAAAAGGTTGTCCAATAATAACCATAAATTACACTGAAGCCACGGCCAACCAAATAACAGGAATCCTAAAAGTTCATCCTCACAATTACACGTTCGCCCTTCTTTTCTCTAGATTCATATAGGAAATTTCGTCGCAAAAAAAAAAAAAAAAAAAAAAAAAAAAAATGTCGCATGAGAAAAAAAAAAAAAAAAATAAGACTTCCGTCCCTAGCATGACAGAAACTACAATCGGACTGAGTTCAGGAATGATATCGAGCGAGATTCTGAGAAAGGCGAATATGGCACCGTGGCAAAATTTGTTGAACATAGACCAACATCACACTATATACGGTTGTGAATGCTAACAGGATATCGAACTGTCATAACTGTGTGTAGAACATACAGTCACGCATAATTATATATGTATATATGCGTATACAGTATATGGAAGTATATTTTTTATGTTGAACAGACTTACATAAGTCCTTTTATAGTTTAGATATCAAATGTTTCTTTTAATGTTTTTTAAATATTTTATTTCAATTGTTTATTACTTCTTATATTGTTTATTCATTTCCTTTCCTCACTGGGCTATTTTTCCCAGTTGGAGCCCTTGGGCTTATAGCATCTTGCTTTTCCAACAAGGGTTGTAGCTTAGCTAGTATTAATAATAATAATAAAAATAATAATTATATATATATATATACAGTATATATATACATATATATATGTATACATATATATATACATATATATATATACAGTATATATATATACATATATATATATATATATATATATATATATATATATATATATTCTTATTTCCCTTTTAGGAGTAGAGCTAGGAGATATCAGCATTTTCACTCCTTAGCAACTCTTAAAAGGTGAAGTTGATAATCCATGCTGCTTTTTCATATTCCCTCGAACTTCAGAACCAAATACCGAGTGAACTGGTAGCCATCAGCTTGGGAGCGATCCCAAGACGTTATCCAAGTGCTGCACCAATTACCTATAGCAACCACTTTAGATGATTAAAGCTTATAAGGCAAGTGGTGGAGTTGCCATATCCATAAAGTATTATACGGGTTTAGAATAATTATCAGAAGTTCATGTTTTCAAATAAGAATTAAAGCATGCATGTTGAGACTGAATTTTACACGCGAATAATTGAAATCGATATATTTCCATAACCACGGCGGTTATTAAAAGAACTATACTAAAGAAACAATCATACACATGGCCATAGTGACTCTATAACCAAAGTAGAGATTAAAATGGTAATAAATAAATAAACACATACACAAATGGTTTTATGTTGATCAGGCTGACATGAGTCTTTTTATAGTTTATATATGACATATCTATTTTGACGTTGTTACTGTTTTTAGAAAGATTTATTGTTAGTTTGTTCCCATCATTTCTTTATTTCTTTATTTCCTTTCCTCACTGGGCTATTTTTCCCTGTTGGAGCCCTTGGGCTTAAAGCATCTTGCTTTTCCAACTAGAGTTGTAGCTTGGCTAGTAATAATAATAATAATAATAATAATAAATACCAGTTTCAAAATATCTGGTTATATAAGCACAACATAAATGTATTGCATCGTATGTATAATGTTGTACAGCATATATGCGTATAAAAGTCAAGTATGGATTCTAGCATTCGTCTTGGTATCGTTATTAAGAAGTTTCCGAAATCTCCTTATCCGCTTACGTGAGTGGAAAAAGGCAATAACATACTCAGAATGAATTCTGAACGTTTCAAATCTCCATCCTTGCAATAAAAGATATGATAGTTCACGAAAGCTTACTGAATACGAAGCAATTTAATAAAACCTCACTATAAACTAGTATTAGGCTACTAATGTTCAAATTATTTAAACACCTGACTGTAAAAATTCTAAAATGACATTAACTTGTACAAAGTTCTAAAGAATAGATCGACAGTGTTAAAAAAAAAAACGTTAGAATTGAATGGCAAATAAATAATGATTTACTACAATTTTTAAACATAAACATATTTAAAACGAAGTTTTTTTCAGGGAGTTTTAACGTAGAAATATTAATTTTGATAATACAGATAACGACGGCACAAGAGCCTGAAAATTTCAGAAATCGAGACATCAGTTTAGTGAATGTAAACCCAGACAAACACACACACACCTCCTCTATATGATAAAGAGCAAATACCTGTGTGTATATATATATATATATATATATATATATATATATATATATATATATATATATATATATATATATATATATATATATATATATATATATATATATATATATATATGTATATATATATATATATATATATATACATATATATATATATATATATATATATATATATATATATATATATATATATCCACTTTCCTGCCACGTTGAACGGCATTGCCAATCGTATGACTACTCTGTCTCCTTACGTCCCTCGGGTAGGGGGAGAGAGTAGTCATACCCTGGTGAGTGAATAACCATTGCCTTGATAAATGTACTAAAAGTGTCATACAAAAAGGTTTATATCATAGCCGAGTATTTTCAACCCAAAATTCAACTTGAGGTCCGGTCTACTATCCTTGTTTTATTCAAGTCTGAAGATTTTCAAGACCCATTTATCTAAAGTCATGATAGAATGAACCAATGTCGTCTTTCTCAAATATACTTTTAGTTGTAGCAGGTAAGGACTTGCAAGGCAACAGCCATGATCTGTGCGTAGGACTCGCACTATATTTAGACCCTTTGAGGGTTTAAAGGTCACCGATGAATGGCCGGGACAAGGGACAGGACAATGCCCTAGAGACTGAATTATACTGCCATCAAACTAAAACCAGGGAGGGCCAGGAAATGGCTGCTGATGACTCAGCAGGTAGGCCTATAGGCTTCCCCAAAATCCCCATCCCTAGCTCACAAAGGATGTAGAGTTTATAGACACTACTATAAACTATCGAGTTTGAGCAGGGCTCGAACTCTAGACCAACAGGTTTCCAGGCAGTGGCATTTCCAATAAGCTACCACATTATTCCGGACTTTTTGAGGAATAGTAAATGTAATGTGTCTGTTTGCAAACAACCCTTTCGTTATTTAGATTTGTTCCCAGGTTTCACAAAAGGTAAATCTTCCAATTGTTTTCCCTGTCATGAAAGATCGACTGCATATTCATTTCTATTTTTGTTCTTAACTTCCTATGAGTAATAGTCTGGCAGTTCTGTTTTATATGATTTAGTTCATTTTACAGTGACCAGTTTTCATCAACTTTGCTGACGTTTGAACGTTTATTGGTGCAATAATAAAGCATTCACGAGTTTCCAAAATTATTCACGTAATATCAGTAACAAACAAACACTACTGCATTGCCCTATCACTTCAAATGAAACTAGGGGGGCACTCAGTACAGCGCAAACCTCCGCCGCGGCAGCTTATTTCTCGTCCTTTTGCTCGACCTTCACCTTGACCTTGTTTTAATTGGCAAGGATTTTCATACTCAGATATGAACCAAGTTTGAAGTCTTTGTGACAACGATGTCCAAACTTGTGGTTGATTACGTGAATTGGACATTTTGCTTGACTGTGACCTTGACCTTTCAAAATTTAATAATTTCCAGCATTTTACATGATAGTTGATCCCTACATTACTCTAGATTAAAATAGTGGTCAAGAAACTGTTCATAAACAAACAAGCACATACACAAACGGGGTAAAACATAACTTCCTTCCAACTTCGTTGGCGGAGGTAATTACATAAAGTGAACCAAAACGTGAATTTTTCAGTTTTGATTGAAATTAAAAGCAATAGTTTGCTGAAACGTTTTATTACTGTAAGACGTGTTAAATGATAACAATGATTATGAGTTGGTCATAAGTAACAAGAAGTAAATTATACGATCCAGAATCTAGCAGCATTTCTCAGTTTTGTTCCCCAACCCTATTTTCCCGGGCTTAAGCATACATATAAATACATCAATTATCATAAGTTTTTAGTCCTTATTCCTCTCTTGGTTATTTTTATTTCTTGTGTCGAATAAAACTCAGCATAAAATGGTTGCAATCGAGATACTGCCTTAAAAGGAAGTGAATCACCTAAATAAAATCAGTTTTAATTCATTAGCACACTGCTGTCCATTTACTTTCATTTCATGGTTTAGAAATTACCTCATCATAAAAACTGTTTAAAACTGAGGTATCATCAATAAATGATGAACCTGGAAACATAAGAAACCAGCTGAAACAAATAATTGTCTGCAATCGAGAGACTGTCTTACTTACAAATATTTCACCTAAATAAACCAGTCATAATTCATTAGAATATTGTTGCTCGTTTACTTTCATTTTATCTTTTAGAACATCATCATAAAAATTATTTAAAACCGAGGTATTGTCAATAAATAACGAACCTGGAAAAATAATAAACAGAAACAAATATTTTTTTAGGAATTGTCTTTCACTGCACCACACTGAACAGTAAATGCGATTCTTTTCAGCTCCACAGAGAGAGAGAGAGAGAGAGAGAGAGAGAGAGAGAGAGAGAGAGAGAGAGAGAGAGAGAGAGAGAGAGAGAGAGCGAGCAAGCCATTTGGTAATGACATCACAGGCGTCAAACACACGTAAGAGTACCATGTGGATGGGAGAGGAAGAGGCCCTGTAATTGATTCTGTCCTCCTCCCGACACTCGGCTGGAATAATCAATAACAGACGTAATGAAGTGGCCTTCTCGTTTAGGAACCTCTCAAGAAAATGAAGTTTAAAACGTGGAAATCAATAGGGCAACTGCAGAAAGACACGCGCTTACGAAGGAAAAGAAGCCTTGTAAAAAAAAAAAAAAAAAAAAAAAAAAAAAAAAAAAAAAAAACCATAAGATGCAATTTAAAATTACTTGTCACACCAAACGCTCTTAAAAAGGAAGACAAAAATCGAAGGGAAAACAACACAAAAGGAGCATCTGAAATAGACCCCATGTGACAGATATCAGATTTTGGTCTGTGACGTCATACCCGTGCAACAGGGTTCGTTGCATAAGCAATTAAGGTATACTAATGATATGCACACCTTTAACGAGATTCTTAAGCAATGCGCACATCTATTGCCGTTTTAGATGTTGAAGGTAGAAATAAGAAGAAAAGAAATCTATGTATGAATTCATATAGGTTATTTAATTAGTAAAAGCAAAGGTAGTTCTTTGACTAACAGTTTATTCCTGGTCGTATAACTTTGAACATAAGAAACCATAAAAATGAGAGATTATACAAATCTTATGTATAGGCAATTTCAAGCTGAAATATCATTAAAACAAAGTTAAAATTATTTACCAACTTGAATGGTTAAAACCAAAGAAATAAATATCCATTCAAAACAACAATTGTGTATTTTTCATTCACTAACTCTCGGGCTTCAATGTAATCCATTACTACTCACATCAGACCCAACTATATCATACTGCTTCTCACCCTTTTATTCCAGTGCATGAAGCCCTAGTCATGACAATTATAGTCGTCTCTTGGTCTACCCACTAAGTGCCCATTATCAACGTGTGGTTTTCTATCTGCCTTCATAAATGTTAAAACATTGTTTCGAATATGAAACAAAACTGTTTCAATTTCCAAATCTTCCAAGTATAAAATCAGTAAATTCAATACGAGAGGCATTCCAATAAGCCAAAAATACGAATTCATGATTTATTACAAAAATATTAATTGAATCTTACACTTGTTTTTAACTACTGCTGTAACAACATTGTCATTAATTTTCAACACGTATTCTAAAACACAAGCAAGGTAGTCCCCAACATTTCATAGAAAACAAACTCAAGATCAAGTTCAGGGAAGATGATTGGCAGGGGATCTTAACTCGCCAACAGGAGGAAGGATACCTAAAATTATACCTTGACTAATCAATCTTAGGGAGGATGAATGGAGGAGGGGCACCCTACCTAATCAAGCTGAGTAGAGAAAACAAGTAACCACTCTATCTCACTTAATCATGTTGAGGGAGAATAAGTAGAAGGCCTCAATCAAGATGAAGGAGTTCAAGAAGAATGGTATTTTACCCTACTTCATCAAACTGGGGGGAGGATAAGTAGAAGGTTACCTTACGTAATGAACCTGATGGATAATTAGTAAAATAGTACCTGGCCCTATCAAGCCAAGGAGGATAATTGTTATGATACCTAACCAGGCTGGGGGATTATACTGCTCAGTAAAAGGGTACTTAATCGTGTTGAGGGGTAATAAGTAGAGGGGTACCTTTCTAGGTCGAACCCAGGAAGGAAAATTTGAAGGGTACCCTTCTTAACCATGGTAAGATAGACAAAGGGCCTTTTACATACTTCCCAACAAAATGTCTATCGAGGTCATTCACGAATTTTTTTTTGTTATTTTAGGGAAAATGTCATACATTTAGTTATTAGATTTATGAATTTGGGCCTAAAGACCCTGATCTAGAGCCTTGTATACCATTCAGCGCAATGTACAGTAAGGAGGGGGGGGGGGTGTTAAACCCGCAGTTGCAGTATGAAAGAACAGTTGAGAGGCTGGGCAGCAAGATGGAAGAAAGGAAGCGGGAACGAAGGTACAGCAGGCAATGTACAGTAAGGAGGGGGGTGTTAAACCCAGCAGTTGCAGTATGAAAGAAAAGTTGAGAGACTGGACAGTAAGATTGAAGAAAGGAAGCGGGAACGAAGGTACAGCAGGTTATAAAGGGGCCGATAGGACGTTGTATAAACCTTTAACTTAAACTGCACCACTTGAGGTGCACTCATGACTAACCCCTCACGGTAATTGTGTTGAAGACTGCTTTTCTTATTAATCATTATTATTATTATTATTATTATTATTATTATTATTATTATTATTATTATTAGCTAAGCTACAGTTACCCTACTTGGAAAAAACAGGATGCTACAATCCCATGGCAGTTACCCTACTTGGAAAAAACAGGATGCTACAATCCCATGGGCTCCAACAGGGAAAAATAGCCCAGTGAAGAAAGAAAACAAGGAAATGAATAAACTACTGGAGAAGTGACGAACAATTGAAATTATTGTACAAACAGTAACATTAAAAAAATATCTTTTATATATAAACTATCAAAAATTAAAAAAACAAACAAGAAAACTCTATCCCAAGACAGTGGAAGACCATATTAAAGAGGCTATGACACTACCTAAGAGTAGAGAATAATGGTTTCCTTTTGAAGTGTCCTCCTAGAAGAGCTCCTTGTCATAGCTAAGAGTTTCTTCTATCCTTACAAAGTGAAAAGTAGCCACTGAACAACAAGTCCAGTAGGTAACCCCTTCAGCGAAGAAATAGTTTGGTAATCTCATTGTTATGAGGTGTATGAGGACACAGGAGTATGTGGAAAGAATAGGCCAGACTATTCGGTGGTTGTGTAGGCAAAGGAAAATGAGCCGTGACAAGAGAGAGGGATCCAATGTAGTACTACCTAGCCAGTCAAAAGACCCAATAACTCTCTTGCGTTAGTATCTCAACGGGTGGTTGGTGCTATGGCCAACCTAATACCTATGCTATGCAATATGGCATGGTGTACCTGTATAGAAACTGAATGTTGCAATATCAAGATTAGCTACTAAAACAAGTTGCAAAGTATGTAGTTTAACCAAGAAATTTATGAAATTCGAAATACACAGACGTTCTGTACTGGGAAAATTTACCTACGTAGCAGCAAAGGATTGAACGATCTAAATCCTCAGATATGAAAGATCACAAAAATAGTTAACAATTATATACCAATAGTATTTGCTTTGCCTCTGATGACTTCTACAGAAATATATAACTTTAGATAAAACACAAGTTTGTGTAGCTTCAATGTAAATATGTTCTGAACTTTGTGAAATAATTTCTTTGATTTATGGGTCACTATTGTTCATCAAAATACAAACATTCTCGTAATATACAAAATACCGAACTATCAATACGTACATTTAGTGAAATAAGAAAAAAAAAATCCCATTTACATTAGGACGAAGATTGATGAAAAATTGACAATACCATTACAAATAATAGCAGACACGCCTGTAATTTTGATCTATTTTTCTTGAAGGTACACTTAGGTACACTATTCTAAGTTTCCTTATTACATTTCCTCACTGAGCTATTTTCCCTGTTGGAGGCCTTGGGCTTATAGCATCCTGCTTTTCCAACAAGGGTTGTAGTTTAGCTAATAATAATAATAATAATAATAATAATGATAGTAACAACAACAACAACAACAACAACAACAATAATAATAATAATAATAATAATAATAAAAGAGTATTAAAGCCTGCTAGTAAAATGGTAACACTAAATGCACCTGACTATCATCACCAATGGAGCAACGAAATACAATAAAACAGCGTTCCTCCAAAAAGATCCTTCAACTGATACAAACCACCTAATAAACTGCACAATCCAGCAACGCACGAATCACTCCACGAAAGCATCCAGTCCCTTCTGTTTCGTCGTGTCCCGTTCCTTGTGAGAAATTACACGGACGGAAAAATGCTGACGAACTTTTTCCCGTCATCAACACCGCCGTCAACTGAGCAGTTTAGAGAGTGGAAAAAGAACAATTCCTCGGGGGCGAAGTATTTTGCCAGCCTATGGGAAAAATCCTGTAATCTCGTCAGAGACTTTCTGCATAATAAGACCATCCTAGGGGAAATCACCAAGGGCCAACAACATCACGGAATGAAATAGAAAAGCCAGTGTTTACGAAATGAAATAGAAAAGCCAGTGTTTACGAAATGAAATAGAAAAGCCAGTGTTTACGAAATGAAATAGAAAAGCCAGTGTTTACGAAATGAAATAGAAAAGCCAGTGTTTACGAAATGAAACAGAAAAGCCCAGTGTTTACGAAATGAAATAAAAAAGCCAGTGTTACGAAATGAAATAGAAAAGCCCAGTGTTTACGAAATGAAATAGAAAAGCCAGTGTTCACAAAATGAAATAGAAAAGCCAGTGTTTACGAAATGAAATAGAAAAGCCCAGTGTTTACGAAATGAAATAGAAAAGCCAGTGTTTACGAAATGAAATAGAAAAGCCAGTGTTTACGAAATGAAATAGAAAAGCCCAGTGTTTAGGAAATGATCTGAGAGAAAAGTAACAGCATAGGTATTGTAAGAGTTCGTGATAAAATGTTTCGTTTATAAGTCTTTAATTAAAGTTCAATTAATGCGGAAAATATTTAGAGCAGTATTAAGGCAGGAATATTTAATTAAAATGCATATTAAATAGTTTTTTTTTTTCAATTATATCGTCTTAAAGAGAACAGTGCGTGTAAGATTCATTGTTTATGAACTACTCTAATCATAAACTTAATAAAATTCTAATTATAAAACCCTAATTATATATGACTAAGAAATTAATAAGTATAACTACCTCATGTTTAAATACAGGAATTAAAACTAAATACAATGGAGAATGTTCCGGCTCTATGCGGCATTATTGCCAAACTGGAAACCAAAAATCATTTAACGAAAATCACCTGTTCCCAAATTAATTACCATTCGCACAACACGGCAACTGCTAAAGTCCAAAAGATTTAAAATTCCCTGAGAATGCAATCAAAATTCTATTAGAAGCAGAGATTGAAAACGGTGTGTTACATACAAGAGAACGGACCAGTGCCCATGGAAAGTCTCAAACACAAAACATACAAAGTCAAAAGCGAAAAAAGGGGGGAAAACTCATAAAAAATATGCCCATGGCAAGTCTCAACACAAAACATACAAAGTCAAAAGCGAAAAAAGCGGGGAAAACTCATAAAAAATATGCCCATGGCAAGTCTCAACACAAAACATACAAAGTCAAAAGCGAAAAAAGGGGGGAAAACTCATAAAAAATATGCCCATGGCAAGTCTCAACACAAAACATACAAAGTCAAAAGCGAAAAAAGCGGGGAAAACTCATAAAAAATATGCCCATGGAAAGTCTCAAACACAAAACATACAAAGTCAAAAGCGAAAAAAGGGGGGAAAACTCATAAAAAATATGCCCATGGCAAGTCTCAACACAAAACATACAAAGTCAAAAGCGAAAAAAGGGGGGAAAACTCATAAAAAATATGCCCATGGAAAGTCTCAAACACAAAACATACAAAGTCACAAGCGAAAAAAGGGGGGAAAACTCATAAAAAATATGCCCATGGAAAGGCTCAAACACAAAACATACAAAGTCACAAGCGAAAAAAGGGGGGAAAACTCATAAAAAATATGCCCATGGAAAGTCTCAAACACAAAACATACAAAGTCACAAGCGAAAAAAGGGGGGAAAACTCATAAAAAATATGCCCATGGAAAGTCTCAAACACAAAACATACAAAGTCACAAGCGAAAAAAGGGGGGAAAACTCATAAAAAATATGCCCATGGAAAGGCTCAAACACAAAACATACAAAGTCAAAAGCGAAAAAAGGGGGGAAAACTCATAAAAAATATGCCCATGGAAAGGCTCAAACACAAAACATACAAAGTCAAAAGCGAAAAAAGGGAGGAAAACTCATAAAAAATATGCCCATGGAAAGTCTCAAACACAAAACATACAAAGTCAAAAGCGAAAAAAGGGGGGAAAACTCATAAAAAATATGCCCATGGAAAGTCTCAAACACAAAACATACAAAGTCAAAAGCGAAAAAAGGGGGAAAACTCATAAAAAATATGCCCATGGAAAGTCTCAAACACAAAACATACAAAGTCAAAAGCGAAAAAAGGGGGGAAAACTCATAAAAAATATGCCCATGGAAAGTCTCAAACACAAAACATACAAAGTCAAAAGCGAAAAAAGGGGGGAAAACTCATAAAAAATATGCCCATGGAAAGTCTCAAACACAAAACATACAAAGTCAAAAGCGAAAAAAGGGGGGAAAACTCATAAAAAATATGCCCATGGAAAGTCTCAAACACAAAACATACAAAGTCAAAAGCGAAAAAAGGGGGGAAAACTCATAAAAAATATGCCCATGGAAAGTCTCAAACACAAAACATACAAAGTCAAAAGCGAAAAAAGGGGGGAAAACTCATAAAAAATATGCCCATGGAAAGTCTCAAACACAAAACATACAAAGTCAAAAGCGAAAAAAGGGGGGAAAACTCATAAAAAATATGCCCATGGAAAGTCTCAAACACAAAACATACAAAGTCAAAAGCGAAAAAAGGGGGGAAAACTCATAAAAAATATGCCCATGGAAAGTCTCAAACACAAAACATACAAAGTCAAAAGCGAAAAAAGGGGGGAAAACTCATAAAAAATATGCCCATGGAAAGTCTCAAACACAAAACATACAAAGTCAAAAGCGAAAAAAGGGGGGAAAACTCATAAAAAATATGCCCATGGAAAGTCTCAAACACAAAACATACAAAGTCAAAAGCGAAAAAAGGGGGGAAAACTCATAAAAAATATGCCCATGGAAAGTCTCAAACACAAAACATACAAAGTCACAAGCGAAAAAAGGGGGGAAAACTCATAAAAAATATGCCCATGGAAAGTCTCAAACACAAAACATACAAAGTCAAAAGCGAAAAAAGGGGGGAAAACTCATAAAAAATATGCCCATGGAAAGTCTCAAACACAAAACATACAAAGTCACAAGCGAAAAAAGGGGGGAAAACTCATAAAAAATATGCCCATGGAAAGTCTCAAACACAAAACATACAAAGTCACAAGCGAAAAAAGGGGGGAAAACTCATAAAAAATATGCCCATGGAAAGTCTCAAACACAAAACATACAAAGTCAAAAGCGAAAAAAGGGGGGAAAACTCATAAAAAATATGCCCATGGAAAGTCTCAAACACAAAACATACAAAGTCACAAGCGAAAAAAGGGGGGAAAACTCATAAAAAATATGCCCATGGAAAGTCTCAAACACAAAACATACAAAGTCACAAGCGAAAAAAGGGGGGAAAACTCATAAAAAATATGCCCATGGAAAGTCTCAAACACAAAACATACAAAGTCACAAGCGAAAAAAGGGGGGAAAACTCATAAAAAATATGCCCATGGAAAGTCTCAAACACAAAACATACAAAGTCACAAGCGAAAAAAGGGGGGAAAACTCATAAAAAATATGCCCATGGAAAGTCTCAAACACAAAACATACAAAGTCACAAGCGAAAAAAGGGGGGAAAACTCATAAAAAATATGCCCATGGAAAGTCTCAAACACAAAACATACAAAGTCACAAGCGAAAAAAGGGGGGAAAACTCATAAAAAATATGCCCATGGAAAGTCTCAAACACAAAACATACAAAGTCACAAGCGAAAAAAGGGGGGAAAACTCATAAAAAATATGCCCATGGAAAGTCTCAAACACAAAACATACAAAGTCACAAGCGAAAAAAGGGGGGAAAACTCATAAAAAATATGCCCATGGAAAGTCTCAAACACAAAACATACAAAGTCACAAGCGAAAAAAGGGGGGAAAACTCATAAAAAATATGCCCATGGAAAGTCTCAAACACAAAACATACAAAGTCACAAGCGAAAAAAGGGGGGAAAACTCATAAAAAATATGCCCATGGAAAGTCTCAAACACAAAACATACAAAGTCACAAGCGAAAAAAGGGGGGAAAACTCATAAAAAATATGCCCATGGAAAGTCTCAAACACAAAACATACAAAGTCACAAGCGAAAAAAGGGGGGAAAACTCATAAAAAATATGCCCATGGAAAGTCTCAAACACAAAACATACAAAGTCACAAGCGAAAAAAGGGGGGAAAACTCATAAAAAATATGCCCATGGAAAGTCTCAAACACAAAACATACAAAGTCACAAGCGAAAAAAGGGGGGAAAACTCATAAAAAATATGCCCATGGAAAGTCTCAAACACAAAACATACAAAGTCAAAAGCGAAAAAAGGGGGGAAAACTCATAAAAAATATGCCCATGGAAAGTCTCAAACACAAAACATACAAAGTCACAAGCGAAAAAAGGGGGGAAAACTCATAAAAAATATGCCCATGGAAAGTCTCAAACACAAAACATACAAAGTCAAAAGCGAAAAAAGGGGGGAAAACTCATAAAAAATATGCCCATGGAAAGTCTCAAACACAAAACATACAAAGTCAAAAGCGAAAAAAGGGGGGAAAACTCATAAAAAATATGCCCATGGAAAGTCTCAAACACAAAACATACAAAGTCAAAAGCGAAAAAAGGGGGGAAAACTCATAAAAAATATGCCCATGGAAAGTCTCAAACACAAAACATACAAAGTCAAAAGCGAAAAAAGGGGGGAAAACTCATAAAAAATATGCCCATGGAAAGTCTCAAACACAAAACATACAAAGTCAAAAGCGAAAAAAGGGGGAAAACTCATAAAAAATATGCCCATGGAAAGTCTCAAACACAAAACATACAAAGTCACAAGCGAAAAAAGGGGGGAAAACTCATAAAAAATATGCCCATGGAAAGTCTCAAACACAAAACATACAAAGTCAAAAGCGAAAAAAGGGGGGAAAACTCATAAAAAATATGCCCATGGAAAGTCTCAAACACAAAACATACAAAGTCACAAGCGAAAAAAGGGGGGAAAACTCATAAAAAATATGCCCATGGAAAGTCTCAAACACAAAACATACAAAGTCACAAGCGAAAAAAGGGGGGAAAACTCATAAAAAATATGCCCATGGAAAGTCTCAAACACAAAACATACAAAGTCAAAAGCGAAAAAAGGGGGAAAACTCATAAAAAATATGCCCATGGAAAGTCTCAAACACAAAACATACAAAGTCACAAGCGAAAAAAGGGGGGAAAACTCATAAAAAATATGCCCATGGAAAGTCTCAAACACAAAACATACAAAGTCACAAGCGAAAAAAGGGGGGAAAACTCATAAAAAATATGCCCATGGAAAGTCTCAAACACAAAACATACAAAGTCACAAGCGAAAAAAGGGGGGAAAACTCATAAAAAATATGCCCATGGAAAGTCTCAAACACAAAACATACAAAGTCACAAGCGAAAAAAGGGGGGAAAACTCATAAAAAATATGCCCATGGAAAGTCTCAAACACAAAACATACAAAGTCACAAGCGAAAAAAGGGGGGAAAACTCATAAAAAATATGCCCATGGAAAGTCTCAAACACAAAACATACAAAGTCACAAGCGAAAAAAGGGGGGAAAACTCATAAAAAATATGCCCATGGAAAGTCTCAAACACAAAACATACAAAGTCACAAGCGAAAAAAGGGGGGAAAACTCATAAAAAATATGCCCATGGAAAGTCTCAAACACAAAACATACAAAGTCACAAGCGAAAAAAGGGGGGAAAACTCATAAAAAATATGCCCATGGAAAGTCTCAAACACAAAACATACAAAGTCACAAGCGAAAAAAGGGGGGAAAACTCATAAAAAATATGCCCATGGAAAGTCTCAAACACAAAACATACAAAGTCACAAGCGAAAAAAGGGGGGAAAACTCATAAAAAATATGCCCATGGAAAGTCTCAAACACAAAACATACAAAGTCACAAGCGAAAAAAGGGGGGAAAACTCATAAAAAATATGCCCATGGAAAGTCTCAAACACAAAACATACAAAGTCACAAGCGAAAAAAGGGGGGAAAACTCATAAAAAATATGCCCATGGAAAGTCTCAAACACAAAACATACAAAGTCACAAGCGAAAAAAGGGGGGAAAACTCATAAAAAATATGCCCATGGAAAGTCTCAAACACAAAACATACAAAGTCACAAGCGAAAAAAGGGGGGAAAACTCATAAAAAATATGCCCATGGAAAGTCTCAAACACAAAACATACAAAGTCACAAGCGAAAAAAGGGGGGAAAACTCATAAAAAATATGCCCATGGAAAGTCTCAAACACAAAACATACAAAGTCACAAGCGAAAAAAGGGGGGAAAACTCATAAAAAATATGCCCATGGAAAGTCTCAAACACAAAACATACAAAGTCAAAAGCGAAAAAAGGGGGGAAAACTCATAAAAAATATGCCCATGGAAAGTCTCAAACACAAAACATACAAAGTCACAAGCGAAAAAAGGGGGGAAAACTCATAAAAAATATGCCCATGGAAAGTCTCAAACACAAAACATACAAAGTCAAAAGCGAAAAAAGGGGGGAAAACTCATAAAAAATATGCCCATGGAAA
The DNA here is from genome assembly GCF_036898095.1 of Palaemon carinicauda. Classification (NCBI taxonomy): domain Eukaryota; kingdom Metazoa; phylum Arthropoda; class Malacostraca; order Decapoda; family Palaemonidae; genus Palaemon; species Palaemon carinicauda. The sequence goes on from NC_090752.1 coordinate 13,835,176, forward strand.
GTCTCAAACACAAAACATACAAAGTCAAAAGCGAAAAAAGGGGGAAAACTCATAAAAAATATGCCCATGGAAAGTCTCAAACACAAAACATACAAAGTCACAAGCGAAAAAAGGGGGGAAAACTCATAAAAAATATGCCCATGGAAAGTCTCAAACACAAAACATACAAAGTCAAAAGCGAAAAAAGGGAGGAAAACTCATAAAAAATATGCCCATGGAAAGTCTCAAACACAAAACATACAAAGTCAAAAGCGAAAAAAGGGAGGAAAACTCATAAAAAATATGCCCATGGAAAGTCTCAAACACAAAACATACAAAGTCAAAAGCGAAAAAAGGGGGGAAAACTCATAAAAAATATGCCCATGGAAAGTCTCAAACACAAAACATACAAAGTCAAAAGCGAAAAAAGGGAGGAAAACTCATAAAAAATATGCCCATGGAAAGTCTCAAACACAAAACATACAAAGTCAAAAGCGAAAAAAGGGAGGAAAACTCATAAAAAATATGCCCATGGAAAGTCTCAAACACAAAACATACAAAGTCAAAAGCGAAAAAAGGGAGGAAAACTCATAAAAAATATGCCCATGGAAAGTCTCAAACACAAAACATACAAAGTCAAAAGCGAAAAAAGGGAGGAAAACTCATAAAAAATATGCCCATGGAAAGTCTCAAACACAAAACATACAAAGTCAAAAGCGAAAAAAGGGAGGAAAACTCATAAAAAATATGCCCATGGAAAGTCTCAAACACAAAACATACAAAGTCAAAAGCGAAAAAAGGGAGGAAAACTCATAAAAAATATGCCCATGGAAAGTCTCAAACACAAAACATACAAAGTCAAAAGCGAAAAAAGGGAGGAAAACTCATAAAAAATATGCCCATGGAAAGTCTCAAACACAAAACATACAAAGTCAAAAGCGAAAAAAGGGAGGAAAACTCATAAAAAATATGCCCATGGAAAGTCTCAAACACAAAACATACAAAGTCACAAGCGAAAAAAGGGGGGAAAACTCATAAAAAATATGCCCATGGAAAGTCTCAAACACAAAACATACAAAGTCAAAAGCGAAAAAAGGGAGGAAAACTCATAAAAAATATGCCCATGGAAAGTCTCAAACACAAAACATACAAAGTCAAAAGCGAAAAAAGGGAGGAAAACTCATAAAAAATATGCCCATGGAAAGTCTCAAACACAAAACATACAAAGTCACAAGCGAAAAAAGGGAGGAAAACTCATAAAAAATATGCCCATGGAAAGTCTCAAACACAAAACATACAAAGTCAAAAGCGAAAAAAGGGAGGAAAACTCATAAAAAATATGCCCATGGAAAGTCTCAAACACAAAACATACAAAGTCAAAAGCGAAAAAAGGGAGGAAAACTCATAAAAAATATGCCCATGGAAAGTCTCAAACACAAAACATACAAAGTCAAAAGCGAAAAAAGGGAGGAAAACTCATAAAAAATATGCCCATGGAAAGTCTCAAACACAAAACATACAAAGTCACAAGCGAAAAAAGGGAGGAAAACTCATAAAAAATATGCCCATGGAAAGTCTCAAACACAAAACATACAAAGTCAAAAGCGAAAAAAGGGAGGAAAACTCATAAAAAATATGCCCATGGAAAGTCTCAAACACAAAACATACAAAGTCAAAAGCGAAAAAAGGGAGGAAAACTCATAAAAAATATGCCCATGGAAAGTCTCAAACACAAAACATACAAAGTCAAAAGCGAAAAAAGGGAGGAAAACTCATAAAAAATATGCCCATGGAAAGTCTCAAACACAAAACATACAAAGTCACAAGCGAAAAAAGGGAGGAAAACTCATAAAAAATATGCCCATGGAAAGTCTCAAACACAAAACATACAAAGTCAAAAGCGAAAAAAGGGAGGAAAACTCATAAAAAATATGCCCATGGAAAGTCTCAAACACAAAACATACAAAGTCAAAAGCGAAAAAAGGGAGGAAAACTCATAAAAAATATGCCCATGGAAAGTCTCAAACACAAAACATACAAAGTCACAAGCGAAAAAAGGGGGGAAAACTCATAAAAAATATGCCCATGGAAAGTCTCAAACACAAAACATACAAAGTCAAAAGCGAAAAAAGGGAGGAAAACTCATAAAAAATATGCCCATGGAAAGTCTCAAACACAAAACATACAAAGTCAAAAGCGAAAAAAGGGAGGAAAACTCATAAAAAATATGCCCATGGAAAGTCTCAAACACAAAACATACAAAGTCACAAGCGAAAAAAGGGGGGAAAACTCATAAAAAATATGCCCATGGAAAGTCTCAAACACAAAACATACAAAGTCAAAAGCGAAAAAAGGGAGGAAAACTCATAAAAAATATGCCCATGGAAAGTCTCAAACACAAAACATACAAAGTCACAAGCGAAAAAAGGGGGGAAAACTCATAAAAAATATGCCCATGGAAAGTCTCAAACACAAAACATACAAAGTCAAAAGCGAAAAAAGGGAGGAAAACTCATAAAAAATATGCCCATGGAAAGTCTCAAACACAAAACATACAAAGTCAAAAGCGAAAAAAGGGAGGAAAACTCATAAAAAATATGCCCATGGAAAGTCTCAAACACAAAACATACAAAGTCAAAAGCGAAAAAAGGGAGGAAAACTCATAAAAAATATGCCCATGGAAAGTCTCAAACACAAAACATACAAAGTCAAAAGCGAAAAAAGGGAGGAAAACTCATAAAAAATATGCCCATGGAAAGTCTCAAACACAAAACATACAAAGTCACAAGCGAAAAAAGGGGGGAAAACTCATAAAAAATATGCCCATGGAAAGTCTCAAACACAAAACATACAAAGTCACAAGCGAAAAAAGGGGGGAAAACTCATAAAAAATATGCCCATGGAAAGTCTCAAACACAAAACATACAAAGTCAAAAGCGAAAAAAGGGAGGAAAACTCATAAAAAATATGCCCATGGAAAGTCTCAAACACAAAACATACAAAGTCAAAAGCGAAAAAAGGGAGGAAAACTCATAAAAAATATGCCCATGGAAAGTCTCAAACACAAAACATACAAAGTCACAAGCGAAAAAAGGGAGGAAAACTCATAAAAAATATGCCCATGGAAAGTCTCAAACACAAAACATACAAAGTCAAAAGCGAAAAAAGGGAGGAAAACTCATAAAAAATATGCCCATGGAAAGTCTCAAACACAAAACATACAAAGTCAAAAGCGAAAAAAGGGAGGAAAACTCATAAAAAATATGCCCATGGAAAGTCTCAAACACAAAACATACAAAGTCACAAGCGAAAAAAGGGGGGAAAACTCATAAAAAATATGCCCATGGAAAGTCTCAAACACAAAACATACAAAGTCAAAAGCGAAAAAAGGGGGGAAAACTCATAAAAAATATGCCCATGGAAAGTCTCAAACACAAAACATACAAAGTCAAAAGCGAAAAAAGGGAGGAAAACTCATAAAAAATATGCCCATGGAAAGTCTCAAACACAAAACATACAAAGTCACAAGCGAAAAAAGGGGGGAAAACTCATAAAAAATATGCCCATGGAAAGTCTCAAACACAAAACATACAAAGTCAAAAGCGAAAAAAGGGAGGAAAACTCATAAAAAATATGCCCATGGAAAGTCTCAAACACAAAACATACAAAGTCAAAAGCGAAAAAAGGGAGGAAAACTCATAAAAAATATGCCCATGGAAAGTCTCAAACACAAAACATACAAAGTCAAAAGCGAAAAAAGGGAGGAAAACTCATAAAAAATATGCCCATGGAAAGTCTCAAACACAAAACATACAAAGTCAAAAGCGAAAAAAGGGAGGAAAACTCATAAAAAATATGCCCATGGAAAGTCTCAAACACAAAACATACAAAGTCAAAAGCGAAAAAAGGGGGGAAAACTCATAAAAAATATGCCCATGGAAAGTCTCAAACACAAAACATACAAAGTCAAAAGCGAAAAAAGGGGGGAAAACTCATAAAAAATATGCCCATGGAAAGTCTCAAACACAAAACATACAAAGTCAAAAGCGAAAAAAGGGAGGAAAACTCATAAAAAATATGCCCATGGAAAGTCTCAAACACAAAACATACAAAGTCACAAGCGAAAAAAGGGGGGAAAACTCATAAAAAATATGCCCATGGAAAGTCTCAAACACAAAACATACAAAGTCAAAAGCGAAAAAAGGGAGGAAAACTCATAAAAAATATGCCCATGGAAAGTCTCAAACACAAAACATACAAAGTCAAAAGCGAAAAAAGGGAGGAAAACTCATAAAAAATATGCCCATGGAAAGTCTCAAACACAAAACATACAAAGTCACAAGCGAAAAAAGGGGGGAAAACTCATAAAAAATATGCCCATGGAAAGTCTCAAACACAAAACATACAAAGTCAAAAGCGAAAAAAGGGAGGAAAACTCATAAAAAATATGCCCATGGAAAGTCTCAAACACAAAACATACAAAGTCAAAAGCGAAAAAAGGGGGGAAAACTCATAAAAAATATGCCCATGGAAAGTCTCAAACACAAAACATACAAAGTCACAAGCGAAAAAAGGGGGGAAAACTCATAAAAAATATGCCCATGGAAAGTCTCAAACACAAAACATACAAAGTCAAAAGCGAAAAAAGGGAGGAAAACTCATAAAAAATATGCCCATGGAAAGTCTCAAACACAAAACATACAAAGTCACAAGCGAAAAAAGGGGGGAAAACTCATAAAAAATATGCCCATGGAAAGTCTCAAACACAAAACATACAAAGTCAAAAGCGAAAAAAGGGAGGAAAACTCATAAAAAATATGCCCATGGAAAGTCTCAAACACAAAACATACAAAGTCAAAAGCGAAAAAAGGGGGGAAAACTCATAAAAAATATGCCCATGGAAAGTCTCAAACACAAAACATACAAAGTCAAAAGCGAAAAAAGGGGGGAAAACTCATAAAAAATATGCCCATGGAAAGTCTCAAACACAAAACATACAAAGTCACAAGCGAAAAAAAGGGGGAAAACTCATAAAAAATATGCCCATGGAAAGTCTCAAACACAAAACATACAAAGTCAAAAGCGAAAAAAGGGGGGAAAACTCATAAAAAATATGCCCATGGAAAGTCTCAAACACAAAACATACAAAGTCAAAAGCGAAAAAAAGGGGGAAAACTCATAAAAAATATGCCCATGGAAAGTCTCAAACACAAAACATACAAAGTCAAAAGCGAAAAAAGGGGGGAAAACTCATAAAAAATATGCCCATGGAAAGTTTCAAACACAAAACATACAAAGTCAAAAGCGAAAAAAAGGGGGAAAACTCATAAAAAATATGCCCATGGAAAGTCTCAAACACAAAACATACAAAGTCAAAAGCGAAAAAAGGGGGGAAAACTCATAAAAAATAATATAAAAAGGGAATAAGGGTAAAGAAAAATCCTGCAAAATAAAAAGAGAAAAGGGAAACAAAAATTCTATTAGACCGAAAATCGGAAAACATTGTGTGATGTCACCGGAGTTATTTCTTTGCGTGTTTTGGGGGGAAAAACTTATTACACTTATTTCCAGGAAAATGGCTCTGCGAAAAGGATGAATAAACAGACCAAAGTGGAATCGGACATCATAACTTACGAGAGAGAGAGAGAGAGAGAGAGAGAGAGAGAGAGAGAGAGAGAGAGAGAGAGAGAGAGAGAGGCGAGTTAAAACTAACAATATGGTTAACTACCAAGAATGTAAAAGGGAAATCATCCAATCTCAAATATGATTTAAAAATTACGAGAGAGAGAGAGAGAGAGAGAGAGAGAGAGAGAGAGAGAGAGAGAGAGAGAGAGAGAGAGAGAGAGAGAGTTGCTAGTTAAAAACAAACAATATGGTTGAGTACCAAGAATGTAAAAGAAAAAATATCCAATCTCAAATATGACAAAAATCGAGAGAGAGAGAGAGAGAGAGAGAGAGAGAGAGAGAGAGAGAGAGAGAGAGAGAGAGAGTTGCTAGTTAAAAACAAACAATATGGTTGACTACCATGAATGTAAAGGGAAAAATACCCAATCTTAAATTTAATATGAGAGAGAGAGAGAGAGAGAGAGAGAGAGAGAGAGAGAGAGAGAGAGAGAGAGAGAGAAACAATGGCTATGAAAATCAGGAGCAAACGCGGACTCAATCTAAACTCTTCAGTCCGTATAAGCCCACTCATGTAATACAGACTCACACGAACACACACACACACACTCGCAAAATTGCTAATCC
>NC_090752.1:13841903-13866903 GCF_036898095.1 Palaemon carinicauda
AGTTCTTCCTTTAATTTATGAATTATATAACTGATTTGTTTATTTGTACCACTTTCTACAGTAGTTAGGTCATCCTTGGTAACATTTTTTGCTAGCTTCAATAACCAAAGATATTTGCTAGTTTTTCTCTTGTTACAGATAGTCAATGATCTTTTACATCTGGTAGTATTAAAGCTTCTTTACCAAGGCCTTCTTTCCTAGTTATGAATTACTTTTATCAAAGACAAATTGAGATAGTTCCTTACTTTAAGATTATCTATTTTTCAAATATTATCAGTCTTATACTTTCTTATTCCTTATACTGTATGCTCACTTATCAATCATTTAACTGTCATTTCAGTAAAAATGTTCACTTATTGATCATTTAACCGTCATTTCACTAAAAAATTTCACTTATTGGTCATTTAAGTCATTTCACTATAAATGTTCACTTATTGATCGTTTAACCATCATTTCACTAAAAATGTTCACTTATTGATCATTTAAGCGCCATTTCACTAAAAATTTTCACTTATTGACCATTTAACCGCTATTTCACTAAAAATGTTCACTTATTGATCATTTAACCGTCATTTCACTAAAAGTGTTCACTTATTGGTCATTTAACCATCATTTCAGTGAAAATGTTCACTTATTGACCATTTAACCGTTATTTCACTAAAAATGTTCACTTATTCATTTAACCGTTATTTCACTAAAAATGTTCACTTATTAATCATTTAACCGTCATTTCACTAATCTCTTTCCTTTCTATATTGTGAACGCTTACTAGTCAGATATTTCGGGCTGGCACCATAAAAAACGAGCGCATCATGACCAGAGCTAAAACAAAAAGGGAAAGAAACTACTTTTTAACTGAAACTGGCCGACAAAAGTTCTGAAAAAGAACGCCTTCAACATCAGGCTGAAATGGATTTTCTCATTTCAAGCAAAAAAAAAAAAAAAAAAAAAAAAAAAAAAAAAAAAAAGTTTAATTAATCTTTTGGAGGGTAGAATCCAATACGAGCATCCTCTGTGCCTGATATCAAGAGGCGTCCTGGGTATTGAGATGAAGTAATTTGCAAATGATTAAAATTTTGAAGGTTATGTCGACAATGACGTGAGGGGAATTATGCACAATATTTTGAGAGACTCCGGTTTTACTGTCAAATGCAAATGTAGAACATATTTGAAGAGGTGTGATTCATAAAAAAAATCTCAACATCTCTGCTACTTCATATTTTCATATACACGCACACAAACACACACACACGCATATATATATATACATATGTATATATATATATATATATATACATATATTTAACATATGTATTTGTAAACATATACACACACATATATACATATATATATATATATATATAAATATATATATATAAATATATATATATATAAATATATATATATATATATATATAAATATATATATATATATATATATATATATACATTTATATATATACATATAAATATATATATATATATATATATATATAAATCAGCCGTCGCTAATCCATTGTATATCTATACTGTATGTGTATATTTATCCCTATGTACTGTATACATAGAATACATGTATGAATACATTTAGAATACATACATATACATATATATTATGTGAGCAAATAGAGAGAGAGAGAGAGAGAGAGAGAGAGAGAGAGAGAGAGAGAGAGAGAGAGACCCTTCAAACTTCCAGGTCAACCCCACAAGACGTTCAACAATGAAGGGAAAATATGGGCTAGGTCAACACTCGGCCCTCATTTATGAGAGTTAATCACTTGCGGTTGAACGGTGGGAAATAAGCCTTAAGGATCACGAGTTCCTCCTGGTGCATCCCTCTCCATTAAATGGGGTCACCACCATTCAAAAGGGTCGTCGTTTAATATGAACAATGGAATGGTTGCATTTCTACTATTGTTGTCAGTTGTAAATATCCGATAGTGATGAAGTGAGGGGGGAAAACGTATACAATTCATAATGGTATAGACGTTAAGATTGCTAGTATGATTTTTTAATTAATTATTTTTTCCATAATATAAAATTCTATTCAAACTATATGCTCAAATATGTAATGCACATACACACATTATATATAAACATATATTTATATATATATATATATATATATATATATATATATATTTATATATATATACGATAATTTGTCACTTATATACATGTTTTAAATAAAATGTGTAAATATCTATCTATCTATCTATCTATCTATCTATCTATCTGTCTAATCAATCTGTCAGGGTTGTTTTGATTTAAACCAAATTATTTGAATCTAACGGTTTAAATCTATTTAATTCAGAATAAAATAATCATGATTAAAATCAAAATGAAATATACTGTCAGAAATTACCTTGAAAAAGAGAAAAATTCTAAAACTAGTTACTATTTATAGGTATTGCAACAAATGAACAAAATCCTAGTTAATAGCTATAGCATTTAGAGTAAACTTATGTGTTATTAAGAATTGAAGTTGGTAGTTGAAATTATACAAATTATAAGGGTCTGGGTTTTTTGTAAACGAGTTAATTGGAATTACAACTCTTGTTGCTAGTACAGTATGCACATGGAGAAGTCCTTAATATGCATTTAGTTTTATTTCTTACTGTGTACTGTATGTTAAAATAAAATTGCTGCATATCTCTGTTTTTGTTTGAGTGTAGTTTCAATTATCTTTGTGTATTTATGTACTAGTTACTATAAACTGTCCACTCCGACTAAATCTTTAGTCTGAAATTTGATTTTTCAGAGAAAACTCATCTTTAGTAGTGTACATTAAATTATGTTTTCATTTAACATAGATCAAATTCAATACCTGAAAATACACTCATAAGACAAAAACAAATAATACGCAGCAGTATATAGGTGATATTGAAATAAAAAAAAAATTAAATAAAGAAAAATTGACTTAATAAAAAATCAGATTGAAATAAAATCGTCTTATTTCTATTTTCTTAGAAAAAAATCAAGATTTTTTAAACCTGATATCTATCTATCTATCTATCTATCTATCTATCTATCTATCTATCTATATATATATATATATATATATATATATATAAATAAAATGGGAAGGTAACATTTTTTTGACATTATTTGAATCAACACATAAAGAACATACTGGCGCCGTTAAAATAAATATAGCTGAAATAGTAACCAAAACATTACAAATATAACCTATACACGACTAATCGAAATATTGATCTTTTTATAACCTCTTCATGGTTACTCAAAAACTTGTTTTTTTTTTTCTTCATCATATACATAATGTATCTAGCACCACACCGGAAGGAAATAAGAATATACTGTGAAAATGTTAACGTATCAGTGGATACCTATTTTGAAGTGTAACTTATTTAATTTATCAGTTGAAACCTATTTTGAAGTGTAACTTAAAAGCACAGGAAGTAAACAACCAGATAGCTATCCGGCTATTAATGTGTTATTAAATAAACAAGAATTGTCAATATACCACTTAATGAGAAAAACTCTGTGTCTTATTTTTAAAATTCTACCATTTTATGGGATGCTGTAAGGGTAACCCTCTCATCAAGGTCCTTAGAGTGTGTGTGTGTGTGTGTGTGTGTGTGTGTGCGTGCGTGGTACGGGAGAGAAGCAATAAAACAAATAAAGAAAGAAATCGCGGTTACATCAGTTGACCACTGCAAGAGAAGTCCACTCTAAAGAAATTCTCTCAAAGGAAGAAAAGTTAGGATCGAAGGATTAACATAATAGAGAAAGAAGACATTTCGAATTCTGGATGTTACAGAGGAGGTCTGATCACGTCACTTGACAATCGAATTTCCGGTTACCCATACAAGTTAACAGCGGCACGTTTTATAAGGTCAATCAACCAATCAATTTGAGGGGGATCTGAGTCGGACAGGATAAAGCGAGAGATAGTGTTTTTTTTCTTTTATCATTCTTCAAATGGAAAGCCCAACAGACGGCAAGAGATAAATGAGGAAAACGAAAGGGGGAGAATTAAGAACGAAATTGACTCCGGAGGAAGTGACACAACCAGCCTCTTTAATCTCTGTGTTCCTAAAAAAAAAAAAAAAAAAAAAAAAAAAAAAAAATGACTTTGATGTAATATCTTTGACGTCAATAATTTGCACGTAAATATTGAGAAGAAATCATTTAATGTGAACGCCAATATTTTGTTACGTAAATATTGAGAATACCTTCAATATGTACCATAAATTATGAAAATTTTTGTGAAATGCAAAATGTTGAGCGGCAGGTAATCTGGAAGGAAGTACCCCAATCTTGATGGAATGTATCAAACAGAAACTATTTACAGTCACTTATATTTCGTCTAAGATCATCCCATTTTCTATTCTCAAATACTGGGAATATACAGAATGGGGATGAGAATAATTAATTTACGATAATTCTGTAAAAAAGGTAGTTGCTAACTTCATCTAATAAAAAAAAGAGCTGATTGATATGATGAAAACAAAGATTATTACCTAGGATAAAAGTATTGCCGAAAAAGGCAAGGTGGCCCACCCCCCAAAAATGGATGGGAAGGAAACTATTACAATTTTAAAGGAGAGTTATATCGATCGTACCGGGGAGAGAGAGAGAGAGAGAGAGAGAGAGAGAGAGAGAGAGCCAGCCCGAATCTTATCGAAATTTTGACACCACCAGAGACACTGACACACCCTTCTCTCTCTCTCTCTCTCTCTCTCTCTCTCTCTCTCTCTCTCTCTCCTCCCAGCTGGTTCTTTCCTGATGCGGCGTCGGTGGGCCACCCGAATCGATTTCGGACATGTTCAGCCCATTCCATAACTGAGTAGGGGGGGGGGGAGCGTTCTTTCGGGTCCTGTTCGTTCACACATACATAATTCAGTGGGGGGGAGATCAGCTGTTTTAAGAGCTTTGTTTTGCACAGGTGTTATGCTTAGCTCGCTCTTCGTGGCTTTAAATACGAACTGGACTAAAAAGATCATTTCAATGGAGTGTTATTGACAATGTATTGGTATAATTTAATTATCATTAAATAATCTATACAAAAATGTCAAATATACATCAATTGAGAGAGAGAGAGAGAGAGAGAGAGAGAGAGAGAGAGAGAGAGAGAGAGCTACTGAAAAATAAACATAAATTCCCTAATGAAACAAAAGAATAGTAAATCAAATGATTAATACAAACACACAACCACACATGTATATATATGTAACTTTCATATTTAGTTGCAGATATATGTATGTACAGTATATATATATATATATATATACACACACAGTATCTATATATATATATATATACAGTATATATATATATATATATAGAGAGAGAGAGAGAGAGAGAGAGAGAGAGAGAGAGAGAAAGAGAGAGAGATATTTATATACACAAATATGTATACGTGTGTATATATATATATATATATATATATTTGTTTATATATATATATATATATATATATTTATATATATATATATATATATATATATTGGTTAATTTACAAGGATTCTTACAATCATAAAAGTTCTTCATACAAAGTGACATATGTATTCTCACATTACATTACACTTTCAGAAACTCAATATTTTCTATAGGAATTTACTGGATATCGACAACGTCTATTTCTGGTAATGAAATCAATACTCATCCTACCGTATCCCTTTCAGTTATTATGATTTACCTCCATAAGGTATAAACACGACCCACTCACGTCCATTATTCTCTTCTCTTAAGAGAGCAAAACAAAAGCCTACCCATTTCACCTTTTATGGAATTCTACATCATAATATAAACATTAACGCCCGACGATGACCTGAAGCAATCTCTTTAATAAGTGAAAGAATGTAATACGTTTACAAAAGAAAAAAATGGTGAGTAGGATGGTTTGATATGGCTTCTTAATTAGGGGGGTCTCTTAGAGATACAATTAAACGAGTGTCTGTTACTGACAATAAACATTTGTTTTATTTGTTTTATCAAAGAAGCATTTCCCTTCAACACTATTCTCTCTCTCTCTCTCTCTCTCTCTCTCTCTCTCTTCCCTCTCCCTCTCTCTCTCTCTTTACACAAGATTATAAGAATTATCTAAATGCTTAAACTAAATTGCTCTACTAAAGAGTAAATGGAGTCTCCGCGGATGGACTAAAAGTCTTTAAGACATCCAGAATCCTTGTAACTCTCTCTCTCTCTCTCTCTCTCTCTCTCTCTCTCTCTCTCTCTCTATATATATATATATATATATATAAGCATTCTATTTTACAGAGACAGCTTAGTAAGCAAATGGCTTTATTGTTTCATAGCAATGTAAGCTTCTCAACAATAATATATAATAAACATCGAATATTTGCTCTAAATTCAATTCTGGAATGCAGCTTACAAAGATCAAAAGAGAAAGAATCACAACCAACGTCGACAATAAAAGACTATGTGGACGATCGAGGACATAATAGCTGCAGTAAAAACAAAGAGAATAGGACAAGAGTTTCGAACAATCTCCGCGAGAGGATAAGCGGCGATTATTGAAAGAATCATGTTTGCTTTGCTAGCTTGTTTGACTTGTCAGTCAATTATATTTGCATGATTTTTATAAGTAAGCTCTTAAGGATAAAACTGAAAAGGAGTAAGTAGCTTATGGACACCAATTATATTTTGATTAAAAAGAGTCACCAATTATCAGCAAAATGTTAGTTCTAATGTCTAGACGAGGGTTCCCAATATTTTTTTTTTTTTATGTATCCCTTGGGCATGTTAATAGATCACTGTGTATCCCCTACAATTTGAAGGTGAAAAAGAGAAAATTAAATTTTGTTATATAATTCTATTATTCAATCTAATTGCAGATCATCTCATGTATTACAGTAGTACCTATTCTCTCTGATCCAATGTGGGCCCCGATGAGTAAAAATGTACTTTTGAGGGACTACTGAGGGTACATTTACCTTAGGTTAGGAACTCTTGGTCTAGACAATAATTTTATCTAACATAGCAATTAATAATCGCTTGCAAAATTTGCTATTAATAAATGATTAAAAACTGAAAAAGGCCTCTAAGCGTAAGGGAATACTTCAAAATATCTTATAACCTTCAATAAATATCTTAGAGCTTTCAATAGTAAAGCCTACATAGCCAATAATATCTGATGACTGTGCAAAAATCTCCTCTTCTACCGTTATTAAATTCTTCCCTAATTTCACTTCCTAGCTAATTCCCCCTATCTCATGTGGCCTGGAAACTCCCCATATTCAACTCTGTTCAAACTCGGATTTCCCTACTAGGGTCTCTGATGCATTTTATAATTAGCCAATAGAGCAGAGCATCTGATCGTACTTCAGAAATGCAGAATCCATTACACGTCCTTTGCAAGCTTTTAATTGCTATATCATTAATGTGATTAAATTATCGATAACAACCAAGTTTAAACTCTACATGGAAACTCATAATGCTACAAGCCAATAGGGAAAACAGTCCAGTACAAAAAAGGCAGAAAAGAATATTATATGTGCTGATAGGGGACGCAGGTTGCGTTCACCTCCATGTAAATTATAAAAGCAGGAACTGAAGACTGAAAATTTTTGGAACACATACGAAATTTCCATAGATACTTAGCTACATACGAAATTTCCATAGATACTTAGCTACCTTCAATTGATTTTCAAACTGTCTCTAATACATGTATGATCTTTTTTCATATAAAAATATGATTACAGAAATTAATTTAAAAGAGTAAAAGGGAAGTTGGTAGGTGCCACCAAGCAACTTTGTCTATACTCCAGAGAAATTGAGTCTCCAGTTCAGTACAGTATTACAACACTGAAATATTGGCCATTCACATGAACTTTTCACGTCGAACAAGAGATATCTAAAGAGAAATAATGCATCTCCTTTGGACTTTAAGCAAAACCATCCTCTATTTTTAGCATAGCCTTTAGATATAAACGAGATTACGTGAACATAAAGCTGAAGATAGACCAGAAACCATGTGATAAGTCCGGCAGAACGCTCAGCATTGGCAATGTTCGTTCTAAGTACAAGGGGTAATCATTGGCAGTGTTTAAGTACAAGGGGTAAGCATTGGCAATGTTTGTTTTAAGTATAAGGGGTAATCGTTGGCAATGTTCGTTCTAAGTACAAGGGGTAAGCATTGGCAATGTTCGCTCAGAGTACCAAAGGATAAGCATTAGCAATGTTCGTTTTAAGTACAAGGGGTAAGCATTGGCAATGTTCGCTCAGAGTACCAAGGGATAAGCATTAGCAATGTTCGTTCTAAGTACAAGGGGTAAGCATTGGCAATGTTCGCTCAAAGTACCAAGGGATAAGCATTGGCAATGTTCGTTCTAAGTACAAGGGGTAAGCATTGGCAATGTTCGTTTTAAGTACAAGCGGTAATGGCAAAGAATGGTGGTTTGACCATATCCTTAAGAGCTGAACTTAATTAATTTTCAATAGGATCTGATTAATCAGCGTTCATGCTATTTGCGCTGATCTGTGTGCTTGTTTATGCATAATTAGCTAGTCAGTCATGAATATAGATATGAAGTAAATTTACAATTCCTGAGAATATAAACTGTTAAATGTTTGTGTTTATGTATGTATGCATATATATGTATACACACACACATATATATATATATATATATATAAATACACACACATACACACACACACATATATATACATACATACATATATATATATATATATATATATGTGTGTGTGTGTGTGTGTGTGTGTGTGTATGTGAGTGTGCGTGGTTCTAGTCTCACTAGCAGGAAATTTGAGGATCGAGTACCGAATAGAGATTGATTGATATGAAGACATTCAATCAACTACACTGTGCCTCTCTGAATTCAGGCAGTTAATTAAATATAAGGATATTGTGGCGCAGTTGACGTAATACTAGCAACTATTTCCTACCATTCTGTCAGTGAATCGGGAGAATTACAGCATTTAGCTAAAGCCATCCTGATGATTATATATATATATATATATATACATACATATATATATATATATATATATACACACACATACATACATATACGTATATATATACACACACATATATATATATATATATATATATATCCCTTTCTCAGTGGGGATACATTAACGTGGAAAAACGGTTTATGTATCACCATAATCAACAAAGTCGTATTAGCCAGAGACAACCATTGTGAGCGACCAGACTAAAGTCTCCCACTATCACCAATCCACGCTGGTCAGCGTGGTGATGAAAAATGACCAAACCCCAGGACATGCATAAAGACATGTCTGAGGCCTTTGTCATGCAATGGACTTGAAACAGCTGCATTTGTTGTTGTTTGTACGTGTGTGAATATATATATATATATATATATATATATATATATATAGATTTGTGTGTGTTATCGTGTATGATCATACAAATAAATATATTCTCTTTATTCCTGCTCTATACGAAACATACCAATATTGTATTCAAAACATAACACACGTATGCAAAAGCTATGCATATCAAATCCTAACCCTTAAATGCATGAGAGCAAAAATTCGAGCAGAAAGCCATTACCTCCTGAAACCTCAAGGACAGAGGGAGAGAGGAAGAGAGGGAGGGAGGAAGAGAGGGAGTGAGCGAGGAAGAGGGGAGAGGGATTTCAGGTCTGGGACCGATTTTGGAAGAAGTACGAAATCACCAGCGAGCAGAATCAGCCTGGAGAGAATGATGCGAGTTTTGAGGGTTTTTGTTCAGTGTGGCATTTTGTGTTGAGGCTGTATCGATTCCTCCTCCTCCTCCTACTCCTCCTCCTCTTGTGCCGCTGCGAGTGTCAAGGTCATACAGCAAGCAGCTGTCGGCACTGGCCCCACCACCCACACCTACCACGTTCCCCACGTCCTCCCTCCAGCCTCGCAAAGGGCATTGGGTAGCCTGCATGCGTACATACATGTACATTCAGTATACACAAATGTATATAAGTTTATGTATATAATATATATATATATATATATATATATACATATATATATATATACATTTATATATATATATATATATATATACACACATATATGTATATATATATATATATATATACATATACATACATATATATACATACATATATATATATATCTGTGTGTGTGTGAAATAGTTTAACACAAGCCCAATAAAATTTATAAACTAAATGTATTTGCAATTAGAAAAGTGGAAACTGGAGCATGACAAAGCTAAAGTTGGACAGCTAAAAAGGGTCATGACAACAGGTTAATAAAGAAATATAATAAATATAATAAAGACAATAACGAAAATTAAGAAAAGTACAACTGGTGGGGGTAAAGAGTCTTGGATGCCTTCAAGTGTGCCGCATAAGGCATCTTGTATGTATTACTGCTCTTACGGGTACATAAACAATCGTAACTGTGTGACCGTTTCAGCTTACCCCTCTGTATTATTATTATTATTATTATTATTATTATTATTATTATTATTACCTCCGCCAGGAGGTTATGTTTTCGGTTCGGTTTGTTTGTTTGTTTGTTTGTTTGTTTCTCTGTTTGTCTGTCTGTCTGTGGACAACTTAGAGGCCACATTTCTACACGGAATCACTTCAAACTTGGCCAAGTAGTTCCCCAATGTGTATGGAAGAACTGATTAAATTTTGGTCAAGGTCACCCCAAGGTCAAGGTCACAGGGGTCACTGGTGTCACTATGACATAAGTGGCCATATCAAGAGACAGAAATAAAGCACTGACTTTTGCATAAGCCAACAGGGAAGTCCTAGTCCAGGCGCAACCCATGGGTGATGTTCAAATTTATAAAGGTCAAAGGTCAAGGTCATATTGGTGCATTATATCAATGTCATATTAAGTATCAGTGGCAAATGAACAAAGATCACTTGAAGGTCAAAAGTCAAGCAGGTCACTTGAAGGTCAAGGTCACGTGAAGGTCAAGGTCACGTGAAGGTCAAGGTCACCTGAAGGTCAAGGTCACGTGAAGGTCAAGTACATTTGAAGATCAAGGTCACTTGAAGCCAAGGTCATGTGAAGGTCAAGGTCACGTGAAGGTCAAGGTCACTTGAAGGTCACGTGAAGGTCAAGGTCATGTGAAGGTCGAAGTCACATCAATTCATGATTCTAGGACATATGGCGCTCTAGGTCACCTTGGCGGAGGTATGTCCTCTACGAGGACCATGTCCGCGTTCAGGACTTGCTCACTTGTTATTATTATTATTATTATTAGCCAAGCCACAACCATAGTTGGAAAAGCAAGATGCTATATGCCCAAGGTCTCCAACAAGGAAAAATAGCCCAGTGAGGAAAGGAAACGAAAAAATAAATAGAAAGGATTGGGTTACTCTAGATCGATTATTATTATTATTATTATTAGCCAAGCTACATCAATAGTCGGAAAAACAAGATGCTATAAGCCCAAGGTCTCCAACAATGAAAAATAGCCCAGTGAGGAATGGAAACAAGGAAATAAATAGAAAGGATTGGGTTACTCTAGATCGATTATTATTATTATTATTATTAGCCAAGCTACATCAATAGTCGGAAAAGCAAGATATTATAAGCCCAAGGTCTCCAACAAGGAAAAATAGCCTAGTGAGGAAAGGAAACAAGGAAATAAAAAGAAAGGATTGGGTTACTCTTGATCGGACAAGAGCTAGATTTGGAAAGACTGGAGCCAATCTTCAATAGTAGGGTCTCACCCCTCTGCCGAGTGCCCATGTGGATATCTCATCCAGAAAATTGACCACATATTTCGTGGGTGCGAACAGGGGCCAATCTATACAGAATTGTACCTGTACGAATGTAATCAGACCGTTATGCAGTGGATACAATGATAGCACGAATAGATATGATGATGATTACCTTGAAGGCTGATCCTGGAACAGTCTTGAATCATCGTCACAGTTCTCTATGATGAATAAATGAATGAATAAATTATGAATAAATGAATGATCATCGCTGCCAAAACAGAGAAGTCTGTATTAATTAGACTGTATTAACGGATAATTTTTTTAAGATTTCCATGTCTAAAACGATTGTTTTTTTTTTTACATAGAATTCTGCCTTTTAATCTTGTTAATAAACTAGACATAACTTAGTTTGATACTCAAATAAAACCCAGATTTATGACTGAATCCCTTACTCAGTGCCTATGACAAGGCATTAATTCCTTAGATCCAATGGACAATAATATTCGTATTCCTTTACAAAGTAATTTTTCCTTTGAAAAAAATGCCCATGTAGAGTTACGAACTGGATTTAACACGCTAAAGATTATAATTGAGAGAGAGAGAGAGAGAGAGAGAGAGAGAGAGAGAGAGAGAGAGAGAGAGCTTTACCTCATTCTATGTCTGGGTTACCCCAGGTCCCTCAGTGAGAGAGAGAGAGAGAGAGAGAGAGAGAGAGAGAGAGCTTTACCTCATTCTATGTCTGTTACCCCAGGTCCCTCTGAGAGAGAGAGAGAGAGAGAGAGAGAGAGAGAGCCTTACCTTATTCTATGTTTGGGTTACCCAAGGTCCCTCAGTGTGAGAGAGAGAGAGAGAGAGAGAGAGAGAGAGAGAGAGAGAGAGGGAGAGAGAAATAATACATCATATACTGGACATTAAATAGGTAAAGAATGTAAGTGTCAGCATAACGGTTATAGGCGTCATTATAATCCCAGAGCTCAGTATCAAGAGAGCACCATCTGTGGTTATTATAGGTGTTCTGTTTTCTCGATTTTGCTTTGGTTTCCTCGAATTAACATTTGGCTTAAGTACAAGCTTAGTGTAAGAGGAAATTTAAATGCAGTTCCCGTTTGGTTCTAATAATAAAGAGAACATTCCTGAAACAGAAACTCTTATCAAATGACAGTCATTATCATTATTGCTATTATTGTCGGTATCATTATTGTAAAATGCTGAAATAATAAAAATAATATTCAGCGGGGAATATTGACACTCCCCTACTAAAATGAATAACACCTTAAGTACATCAAAATTACAAATGCATAATGAAAAAATCATAAATAAAAATATTAAATAAAAACATTAAATAGCGATAAGCCAAAATCTGGCTGTCAAGAGGAAACGTTTTAGCCACCTGTACTAAATCAGATAAGCATATATATAATGAACCATTCTACTGAATCGAGCAATCTCGGCGAGATCTGACTTAAAGGCAAACTTATATTGGGGATGCTGCAACCAGGCAGATATTATCAGCCTCCTTGATAGATAATCAACACGATTAAACAGCTGGTCTCCGTCAAAAGAAGTCTAAGAACACTACTTTCAGGTTCATTGAGATGGCAACCCTCTTTAACTCTGCAAGATGCATACCTTTACTTCAGCATAGTATATCAGTGTTTGAATATTCCATCCGGAAGAGAAGTATAGCTAAAGAAAGAATATATGAAAAGAGAAAAGCTGTCTCAAAGACTGAAACACCGTGGACACTGCACTGAGAAAACAGAAAGGACTTCATTTCTTCAGAAATTAACAAGCCATAGGTCCCTAAGTAAGGAATTTCTTTTAATCATTTTCGTATTTAAGCAGTAATTACAGAATATCTCAGTTTCAAATAATTGCATTTCTAAATATACAGTGCTTTATTGTCTCCTATAACCTTCAATACGACACATTTCTCAGCAACAATACGACTGTTACATACCAAAAATCATCAAATGGTTAAATCTAATCAATATCAGACGTAAGATTTTTAAAATATAAAACAATGTCGGAATAACTTTACAAAAGTCATTGGAACAGTAGTAAACTACTATTATTCATATAGAGATATCTACCAAAGGGTGAGGTGCACACAATTCTAGCACCATATGGCGAGGTCTAAAAAAATCCTAGAAATTCGTAGAAATCCAACCGCTTCCAAGAAATGTAATTTGACTTTTGTTCTGGTTGAGAGCCCAGGGTTAAGGAAGTGCATGTTCTGAATTCTATTCTTTTTACTTATTCATTAAAACCTTCTGTCATCTATTCATTTATTTATAGGTTTGCGTTTTTACATATTGCCCCTTGAAAGAGTAATTTGATGTTCTTGCCAACATTCTCCTCATAAATATATTTTTTTGGCTCAAATGGTTTCTACAATAACATTTCTTCGCATAAATGACGATTTTTAATCATAATTAAATGCATGTAAACTTCCTTTGGTAATTTCTAAATTGAAATAGAAAAGAATTTATTACTTGTAAAACGAACATTCTGCTTCTATGTAAGATTTTAATCTGAAAACGTTTTTCTACAAGTAATATTTAATACTGGAAAAGTTTTACTACAGGCAAGATTTCAATACTGGAAACGTTTTTTCTAAAAGTAATATTTCAATACTGGAAAAGTTTTACTACAGGCAAGATTTCACTGCTGGAACCGTTTTTCTATAAGTAATATTTCAATACTGGAAGAGTTTTACTACAGGCAAGATTTCAATGCTGGAAACGTTTTTCTACAAGTAATATTTCAATACTGGAAGAGTTTTACTACAGGCAAGATTTCACTGCTGGAACCGTTTTTCTATAAGTAATATTTCAATACTGGAAAAGTTTTACTACAGGCAAGATTTCAATGCTGGAAACTTTTTTTCTACAGTAAATATAAATCAAAAGCGAAACATTTATAAACAATAAATATTTTTCGACATATGAATCAAAAGAAATCTACATTCTCACTTCCTGCTAAAGTCCACTGCTACATTTCAAAACAAATCGATATTGAATTTTTCTTACCCAACTCCACTGCTGCTTATTTCAACTCCGACTAATTTCAGTCATAACGTAACAGGTTTCACCAATTTCAATAACCATTTACGAAAAGACACGTGAACGCCAGACTGGGGTTCGAGTCTCGCTCAAACTCGTTAGTTTCTTTGGTCGCTGCAATCTCACCATCCTCGTAAGCTAAGCATAGGGAGTATGGGAGACCCTATAAGTCTATCTGCTGAGTCATCAGCAGCCATTGTCTGACCCTCTTAGGTCCTAGCTTGGGTGGAGAGGGGGCTTGGGCGCTGATCATATGTATATATGGTCAGTCTATAGGGCATTGTCCTGCTTGATAGGGCATTTTCCTGCTTGATAGGGCAATGTCACTGTCCCTTGCCTCTACCATCCATGAGCTGCCTTTAAATAGCCTCTAGGGCATTGTCATGCTTGATAGGGCAATGTGACTGTCACTTGCCTCTATCATTCATGAGCGGCCTTTAAACCTTTAATCGTGTTACTGGAAGGATGAACTCTCCACTACATAACCGGTTATGTACAGTTTTTAAAGCTGAAAAGCGTGTGAACAAATTCACGCTCAGAAAGATTGATGTTTCAGCAGTTTTTCCTCTTCAATATCGTAGGTTTGAATGATAGTAAATTCACATATTATTGAATTACTGAATATTGGGATATGCATGTAACACAGCTCGTTAAAATATTGTGAGTTTTATTGGTACATTTGCTAGGAGAATGGCACTTTCTATAATGTTTTATCGCTTTATCAAGGCAATTTTAATAATAATAATAATAATAATAATAATAATAATAATAAGAAGAAGAAGAAGAAGAAGAAGAAGAAGAAGAAGAAGAAGAAGAAGAAGAAGAAGAAGAAGAAGAAGAAGAAGAAGAAGAAGAAGAAACTCTGACTTTATATATTATATATATATAATATATATATATATATATATATATATATATATATATATATATATATATATATATATATATATATATATACACACACATATGTATGTATGTATGTATATATACTGTATTTCTTTCCTGTCCCGCTCACTCTCTCCCGGTCGCTCGGGTAAGGGGAGGAGATAGAGTAACCATACTCTTGTGAGAGAGGGTACACAGAGAAGTACACTCGCAAGCCACAATGTCCCAGAAATTACCGAAACTGCCGGGTTGAGGTTAGGGAAGGGGGAGGGGTGGGAAGGGTTGAATATGTGTACGTGCGTGTATGCATATCTAAATATTTAGCCGTAATTACTGACGGCTCAGGTACAATAATAATAATAATAATAATAATAATAATAATAACGAGATAACCATTATTAACCATAATTACACTTTCCTATCACGTCGAGCGGCAACCACTCGGGAAGCACAATATCCCACAAATTGCCCAAACTGCCTTGTGGCAGTTAGGAAAGGGGTAAGGGGGGTGGGAAAGGGATGAATCTGTGTGTCTGAGTGTCTGTGCATATCTATCTAAATATTTAGCAACCATTTTTGACGGGCCGCGTACACTAATAACAATGATAATAATAATAATGAAACGGCAGCAGAAAGGGTAGGAAAAAAGGTTGCCTAATAATAACGGATATTACACTAAAGCCACGGCCAAACAACCAAATAACAGGAATCCAAAAAGTTCATCCTCACAATTACACGTTTGCCCTTCTTTTCTCTAGATTCATATAGGATATTTTGTCGCATGAGGAAGAAAAAAATAGACTTCCGTCCCTAGCATGACAGAAACTACAATCGGACGGAGTTCAGGAATGATATCGAGCGAGATTCTGAGAAAGCTGAATGACACCGTGGCAAAAATTGTTGAACATAGACCAACATCACACTATATACGGTTGTGAATGCTAACAGGATATCGAACTGTCATAACTGTAAGTAGAACATACACTAACGCATAATTATATCTGTATATATGCGTATACAGTATATAGAAGTATAATTTTTTATGTTGAACATACTTACTTAAGTCCTTTTATAGTTTATATATCAAATGTTTGTTTTAATGATGCTAATGTTTTTAAAATATTTTATTTTAATTGTTTATTACTTCTTATATTGTTTATTTATTTCCTTATTTCCTATCCTCACTGGGCTATTTTTCCCTGTTGGAGCCCTTGGGCTTATAGCATCTTGCTTTTCCAACTAGGGTTGTAGCTTAGCTAGTAGTAAATAATAATAATAATAATAATAATATACACACACACACACACACACACACATATATATATATATATATATATATATATATATATATATATATATATATATATATATATATATATATATACACACACATATATATATACACATATATATATTCATTTTCTTATTTCCCCTTTAGAAGGAGTAGAGCTAGAAGAAATCAGCATTTTCACTCCTTAGCAAGTCTTAAAAGGTGAAGTTGATAATCCACGCTGCTTTTTCATATTCCCTCTAACTTCAGTACCAAATACTGAGTGGACTGGTAGCCATCCGCTTGGGAACGATCCCAAGACGTTATTCAAGTGCTACACCAATTACCTATAGCAACCAATTTAGATGATTAAAGCTTATAAGGCATGTGGTGGAGTTGTCATATCAATAAAATATTATACTGGTTTAGAATAATTATCAGAAGTTATTTTTTAAAATAAGAAATAAAGCATGTAAGTTGCACAAAATTTTACACGCGAATAATTGAAATCGATATATTTCCATAACAGCAGCGGTTATTAAAGGTATTATACTAAATAACCAACCATAAACATGGCTATAGTAACTCTCTTTATAACAGCAGTAGATATTAAAACGGTTACAATAAATAAACACATATACATATTTCCATAGTAAATACCAGTTTCGAAAAATCACGTTATATAAGCACAACATAAATGTATCGCATCGTATGTATAATGTACAGCATATATGCGTATAAATGTCAAAATAAGAATTCTAGCATTCGTCTTGGTATCGTTATTAAGAAGTTTCCGAAATCTCCTTATCCGCTTACGTGAGTGGAAAAAGGCAATAACATACCCAGAATGAATTCTGAACGTTTCAAATCTCTATCCTTGCAATAAAAGTTATGATAGTTCGCATACGCTTACTGAATACGAAGCAATTTAATAAAACCTCACTATACCCTAGTATTAGGCTACTAATGTTCAAATTATTTAAACAACTGAATGGAACAATTCTAATATGACATTAACTTGTACAAAATTCTAAAGGATAGATCGACAGTGTTAAAAAAAAAAAACGTAAGAATTGAATGGCAAATAAATAATGATTAACTACCAATATTTAAACATTCGGATAATTATACACAAACAAAAGAAGATTATAACGAAGTTTTTTCAGGGAGTTTAAACGTAGAAATATTAATTTTGATAATACAGATAACGACGGCACAGGAGCCTGAAAATTTCAGAAATCAAGACATCAGTTTAGTGACCGTAAACCCAGACAAACACACACACACCTCCTCTATATAATAAAGAGCAAATACTTGTGTATATATATATATATATATATATATATATATATATATATATATATATATATATATATATATATATATCCGCTTTCCTGCCACATTGAACGGCATTGCCAATCGTATGACGACTCGGTCTCCTCGCGTCCCTCGGGTAGGGGGAGAGAGTAGTCATACCCTGGTGAGTGAATAACGATTGCCTTGATAAATGTACTAAAAGTGGCATTGAAAAAGGTTTATATCATAGCTGAGTATTTTCAACCCAAAACTCAACTTGAGGTCCGGTCTACTATCCCTGTTTTTTTTTAAGTCTGAAGATTTTAAAAAATCATTTATCTAATGTCATGATAGACTGAACCGATGTCGTCTTTCTCAAATAGGCTTTTAGCTGTAGCAGGTAAGATCTTAAAAGGTAACAGCCATGACCTGTGCGTAGGACTCGCACTATATTTAGACTATTTGAAGGTTTAAAGGTCACCCATGAATGGCCGGGGCAAGGGACAGGACAATGCCCTAGAGACTGAATTATATTTCCATCAAACTAAAAACAGGGAGGGCCAGGAAATGGCTGCTGATGACTCAGCAGGTAGGTCAATAGGATTCCCCAAAGCCTCCATCCCTAGCTCACAAAGGATGTAGTTTGTAGACACTACTGGAAACTATCGAGTTTGAGCAGGGCTCGAACTCTAGACCAACAGGTTTCCTGGCAGTGACGTCTCCAATAAGATACCACATTGTTTCATTGCTCTTTTAGGAATAGTAGATGTAATGCGTCTGTTTGCAAACGACCCTTTCGTTATTTAGATTTGTTCCCAGGTTTCACAAAAGGTAAATCCTCCGATTGTTTTCCCTGTCATGAAAGATCGACTGCATATTCATTTCTATTTTTGCTCTTAACTTCCTATGAGTAATAGTCTGGCAGGTCTGTTTTTTATGCTTTACTTTATTTAACAGTGACCAGTTTTCATTAACTTCGCTGACGTTTGACCGTTTATTGGTGCAATAATAAAACATTCACGAGTTTCCAAAACTATTCACGAAATATCAGTAACAAACAAACACTAATGTATTGCCCTATCAATTCAAAAGAAACTAGAGGGGCAATCAGAAGAGCGCAAACCTCCGCCACGACAGCTTATTTCTCGTCCTTTGCTCGACCTTAACCTTGACCTTAACTTGTATTGATTGGCGAGGATTTTCATACTCAGATATGAACCAAGTTTGAAGTCTTTGTGACAACGATGTCCAAACTTGTGGTTGATTACGCGAATTGGAAATTTTGCTTGACCGTGACCTTAACCTTTAGAAATTTAATAATTTCCAGCATTTTACATAACAGTTAATCCCTACAAGTTTCAATACTCTAGATTAAAATTGTGGTCAGGAAACTGTTCATAAACAAACACATACACAAACAAGGGGTAAAACATAAATTCCTTCCAACTTCGTTGACCGAGGAAATTAGATAAGTGAACCAAAACGTGAATTTTTCCATTTTGATTGAGACTAAAAGCAATACTTTGCTGAAACGTTTTTTACTGGAAGCCGAGTTTAATGATAACAATGATGATGAGTTGTGAAGTATACGATCCTGTATTTCTCAGTTTTGTTCTCTAACCCAATTTTCCCTGTGCTTACGCATACATATAAATACTCATCAATTAGCATAAGTTTTTAGTCCTTATTCCTCTCTTGGTTACTTTCATATCTTGTGTCGAATAAAACTCAACATAAAATGGTCACCATCGAGATAATCTCTTAAAAGCAAGTGAATTACCTAAATAAAATCAGTTATAATTCATTAGCATACTGTTGTCCATTTACTTTCATTTCATGGTTTTGAAATTACCTCATCATAAAAATTGTTTGAAACTGAGTTATTATCAATAAATGATGAACCTGGAAAAATAAGAAACCAACTAAAAGAAATAATTGTCTGCAATCGAGTGTCTTACTTCTAAATATTTTACCTAAATAAACCAGTTATAATTCATTAGAATTTTGTTGCTCGTTTACTTTCATTTTATCTTTTGGAACATCATCATAAAAATTGTTTTAAACTGAGGTATTGTCAATATATAACAAACCTCGAAAATAATAAACAGAAACAAATATCTTTTTAGGGATTGTCTCACTGCACCACACTGAACAGTAAATGCGATTCTTTTCAGCTCGAGAGAGAGAGAGAGAGAGAGAGAGAGAGAGAGAGAGAGAGAGAGAGAGAGAGAGAGAGAGAGAGAGAGAGCAAGCCATTTGGTAATGACATCACAGGCGTCAAACACACGTAAGAGTACCATGTGGATGGGAGAGGAAGAGGCCCTGTAATTGATTCTGTCCTCCTGCCGACACTCGGCTGGAATAATCAATAACAGACGTAATGAAGTGGCCTCCTCGTTTAGGAACCTCTCAAGAAAATGAAGTTTAAAACGTGGAAATCAATAGGGCAACTGCGGAAAGACACGCGCTTACGGAGGAAAAGAAGCCTTGAGAAAAAAAAAAAAAAAAAAAAAAAAAAAAAAAAAAAAAAAAAAAAAAAAAAAAAAAAAAAGATAAGATGCAATTCAAAATTACTTGTCACGCCAAACGCTCTTAAAAAGGAAGACAAAAATCGAAGGGAAAACAACACAATAGGAGCATCTGAAATAGACCCCATGTGACAGATATCAGATTTTGGTCTGTGACGTCATACCCGTGCAACAGGGTTCGTTGCATAAGCAATTAAGGTATACTAATGATATGCACACCTTTAACGAGATTCTTAAGCAATGCTCACATCTATTGCCGTTTTAGATGTTGAAAGTGGAAATGAGAAGAAAAAAAATCTAGCTATGAATTCATATAGATTATTTAATTAGTAAAAGCAAAGGTCTTTCTTTGACTAAAAGCTTTTCCTGGTCGTATAACTTTGAACATAAGCAACTATAAAGTGAGAGATTACACAAATCCTACGTATAGGCAATTTCAAGCTGAAATATCATTAAAACATTAAGTGGAAATTATTTGACAACTTGAATGGTTAAAAGCAAAGAAATAAATATCCATTCAAAACAACAATTGTGTAATTCTCATTCACTAACTCTCGGGCTTCAATGTAATCCATTACTACTGTAACCCATTACTACTCACATCAGACCCAACAATATCATACTGCTTCGCACCCTTTTAATCCAGTGTATGAAGCCCTAGTCACGGTAATTATAGTCGGCTATTGGTCTACTCACTAAGTACCCATTATCAACCTGTGGTTTTCTATCTACCCCCATTAACGTTAAAACATTGTTTCTAATATGAAACAAACTGTATCAGTCCCCAAATCTTCATAGTATATAATCAGTAAAGTAAATGCGAGAGGCAGTCCAATAAGCCAAAAATACGAATTCATGATCTATTACAAAAATAGTAATTGAATCTTACCTTTGCTTATATATACTACTGTAACAACATTGTCATTCTTAATTTTCAACACGTATTCTAAAACACAAGCAAAGTAGTCACCAACATTTCATAGAAAACAAACTCAAGATCAAGTTCAGGGAAGATGATTGGCAGGGGATCTTAACTCGCCAACAGGAGGAAGGATACCTAAAATTATACCTTAAATAATCAATCTTAGGGAGGATGAATGGAGGAGGGGCACCCTACCTAATCAAGCTGAGTAGAGAAAACAAGTAACCACTCTATCTCACTTAATCATGTTGAGGGAGAATAAGTAGAAGGCCTCAATCAAGATGAAGGAGTTCAAGAAGAATGGTATTTTACCCTACTTCATCAAACTGGGGGGAGGATAAGTAGAAGGTTACCTTACGTAATGAACCTGATGGATAATTAGTAAAATAGTACCTGGCCCTATCAAGCCAAGGAGGATAATTGTTATGATACCTGACCAGGCTGAGGGATTATACTGCTCAGTAAAAGGGTACTTAATCGTGTTGAGGGGTAATAAGTAGAAGGGTACCTTTCTAAATCGAAGCCAGGAAGGAAAATTTGAAGGGTACCCTTCTTAACCATGGTAAGATAGACAAGGTCCTTTTAAATACTTCCCAACAAAATGTCAATCGAGGTCATTCATAAATTGTATTGTTATTTTAGGGAAAAATATTATACATTTAGTTATTAGACATGAATTTGGGCCAAAAGACCCTGATCTGGAGCCTTGTATACCATTCAGCGCAATGTACAGTAATGGGGGAGGGGGGAGGGCGGTTTAACCCTGCAGTTGCAGTATGAAAGAACAGTTGAGAGGCTGGACAACAAGATCGAAGGAAGGAACGAAGGTACAGCAGGTTATACGGGGACCGAAAGGACGATGTATAAACCTTCAACTTAAACTGCTTCAATATAAATAGGTTTTGAACCTTCTGAAATAATTCCTTTGATTTATGGGTCACTATCGTTCATCAAAATACAAACATTTTCGTAATCTGCAAAGTACCGAACTATCACCATGTACATTTAGTGAAATAAAACCATTTTTTCCATTCAAACTAGGACAAACATTGATGAAAAACTGACAAAGTCACAATACCATTACACGCCTGTAATTCTTCTCTATCTTGCTTGAGGGTACACTTAGGCACCATATTCTATCGGTTTCCTTATTACCTTTCTTCACTGAGCTATTTTCCTTGTTGGAGGCCTTGGGCTTATAGCATCCTGCTTTTCCAATTAGGGTTGTACCTTAGCTAATAATAATAATAATAATAATAATAACAACGACAACAACAATAATAATAATAATAATAATAATAATCATAATAATAATAAAAGAGTAGTAAAGGCTGCCAATAAAATGGTAACACTAAATGCACCTGACTATCATCAACAATGGATCAACGAAACCCAACAATAAAACAGCGTTCCTCCTAACAGATCCTTCAACTGATACAAACCACCTAATAAACTGCACAATCCAGCAACGCACGAATCACTCCGCTAAAGCATCCAGTCCCTTCAGTTTCGTCATGGCCCGTTCCTTGTGAGAAATTACACGGACGGAAAAATGCTGACGAAGTTTTTCCCGTCATCAACACCGCCGTCAACTGAGCAGTATAGAGAGTGGAAAAGAACAATTCCTCGGGGGCGAAGTATTTTGCCAGCCTATGGGAAAAAATCTTGTAATCTCGTCAGAGACTTTCTGCATAATAAGACCATCCTAGGGGAAATCACAAAAGGACCAACAACATCACGGAATGAAATAGAAAAGCCAGTGTTTACGAAATGAAATAGAAAAGCCCAGTGTTTACGAAATGAAATAGAAAAGCCCAGTGTTTACGAAATTAAATAGAAAGCCAGTGTTTACGAAATGAAATAGAAAAGCCAGTGTTTACGAAATGAAATAGAAAAGCCCAGTGTTTACGAAATGAAATAAAAAAGCCAGTGTTACGAAATGAAATAGAAAAGCCCAGTGTTTACGAAATGAAATAGAAAAGCCAGTGTTCACAAAATGAAATAGAAAAGCCAGTGTTTACGAAATGAAATAGAAAAGCCCAGTGTTTACGAAATGAAATAGAAAAGCCAGTGTTTACGAAATGAAATAGAAAAGCCCAGTGTTTACGAAATGAAATAGAAAAGCCCAGTGTTTACGAAATGATCTGAGAGAAAAGTAACCGCATAGGTATTATAAGAGTTCGTGATGAAACATTTCGTTTAGAAGTCTTTAATTAAAGTTCAATTAATGCGTTTAGAAAATGATCTGAGAGAAAAGTAACAGCATAGAATTCGTGATGAAATGTTTCGTTTATAAGTCTTTAAATAAAGTTCAATTATGACAAAATGTAAATATTGTATTTTGTTATTTTAAATAAAAGTTAAAAAAAAAAAAAAGAAATTAATGCGGAAGATATTTAGAGCATTATTAAGGCAGGAATATTTAATTAAAATGCATATTAAATGGATTTTTTTTTCAATTATATCGTCTTAAAGAGAGCCAGTGTTTACGAAATGATCTGAGAGAAAAGTAACAGCGTAGGTATTGTAAGAGTTCGTGATGAAATGCTTCGCTTATAAGTCTTTAATTAAAGTTCAATTAATGCGGAAAATATTTAGAGCAGTATTAAGGCAGGAATATTTAATTAAAATGCATATTAAATAGATTTTTTTTTTCAATTTTATCGTCTTAAAGAGAATAGTGCGTGTAAGATTCATTGTTTATGAACTACTCTAATTATAAACTGAATAAAATTGTAATTATAAAACCCTAATTATATATGACTAAGAAATTAATAAGTATAACTACCTCATGTTTAAATACAGGAATTAAAACTAAATACAATGGAGAATGTTCCAGCTCTATGCGGCATTATTGCCATCCTGGAAACCAAAAATCATTTAACGAAAATCAGCTGTTCCAAAATTAATTACCATTCGCACAACAAGGCAACTGCTAAAGTCCAAAAGATTTTAAAATTCCCTGAGAACGCAATCAAAATTCTATTAGAAGCAGAGATTGAAAACGGTGTGTTACATACAAAGAGAACGCACCAGAGCCCATGGTAAGAGTAACCAGACACTTGCACGACTTTTTGCCACGAATTTGTCGTGGCAAGACGTGACATTTTGTGGCACGAACTGCAAGATCAAGGGGCTACAAAAATTACCTCAGAATCACAGCTGACCTGTCCACATTAACACGAACTGGCACGACGAGTTCACGAACAGTTCGCGCATAGATCACGACCCGGTCATGAAATTTTGTCGTGACCAAAATTTTGAACATTTCAAAATTCTCGTCCCGACATGCCACGATGTCACAACAGATTTACGAACACTACACGCCAGTTCACGACGAGTTCACGCCAGTTCACGACGAGTTCACGCCAGTT
>NC_090752.1:13874403-13880269 GCF_036898095.1 Palaemon carinicauda
CATTTTCCTTATGTATTTTTTTCGTCTTTTTGTATGTTTGATTGTTTGTTCTCCTTTGAGATCTCAAGTCCATGTTCGTGTTTTATTCTTAATTGGTTAACTTTTATTTTTTTGGCTGCTTTACCATATAATGAATGAATTTTCATAGGGATTTTATATCTGATCTCAAGTCCCTGTTCGTGTTTTTATTCTCATGTGGTTGTTTAAGTTTTATATTTTTGGCAGCTTTTCCACAAAATGAATGATTTTTCAAGACAATTTTATATCAATCTCAAGTCCCTGTTCATGTGTTATTCTTATGTGATTGTTCAACTTTTACATTATGGCTGCCTTTCCATATAATGAATGATTTTTTCATAGGAATTTTTATATCCGATCTCAAGTCCCCTGTTCATGTTTTATTCTCATGTAGTTTAAATTTTATATTTTGGCTGCTTTTCCACATAATGAAAGATATTTCAATTCAATTTTATATCAATCTCAACTCCTTGTTCTTGGTTTATTCGCATGTGATTGTTTAACTTATATTTTGGCTGTTTTTTCCACATAATGAATGATTTTTCAAGTCAATTTATATCAATCTCAAGTCCCTGTTCATGTCTTATTCTTATGTGCTTGTTTAACTTTGGCATTTTGGTTGCCTTTTTCCCTATAATGAATGATTTTCCATGGGAATTTTATAAGATCCCAAGTCCCTGTTCTTGGTTTATTCTCATATAATTGTTTAAATTTTATATTTTGGCTGATATTCCATATAATGAATGATTTTTCATGGGATTTTTATAAGATCCCAAGTCCCTGTTCTTGGTTTATTCTATGTGGTTGTCTATATTTTATATTTGGCTGATATTCCATATAATGAATGATTTTTTTCATGGGAATTTTATATCAGATTTCAAGTCCCTGTTCTTGGTTCATTCTCAGGTGATTGTTTAACTTTTATTTTTGACTGCTTTTCCACATAACGAATGATTTTTCATGGGAATTTTATGTGAGATCTCAAGTCCCTGTTCGTGTTTTATTCTCATGTGATTGTTCAACTTAATTTTTGGCTGTTTTTCCATATAATAAATGATTTTTCATGGAAATTTTATATCGATCTCAAGTCTCTGTTCTTGTTTTATTCTCATGTAATTGTTTAACTTAATTTTTGAACCGATTTTCCACACAATGAATGATTTTTCATGGGAAATTTTATGTGAGATCTCAAGTCCCTGTTTGTGTTTTATTCTCATGTAATTGTTTAAATTTTATATTTTGGCTGCTTTTCCACATAATGGAAAGATGTTTTCATGGGAATTTTATATCGATCTCAAGTCTCTGTTCATGTTTTATTCTCATGTGATTGTTTAACTTTAATATTTTTGGCTGCTTTTCCATATAATGAAAGATTTTTTCATGGGGAATTTTATATCAGATTTCAAGTCCCCCTCATGCTTTATTCTCACATCATTGTTTAAATTTTATTTTTTTTATGCTTTTCCACATAATCAATGATTTTTCATAAGAATTTTACATCAGATCTCAATTCCCTGTTCATGGCTTATTCTCATGTGATTGTCATGTTTTGGCTGCTTTATTCATATAATGAATGTTTATTCATAGGGGTTTTATATCTACATAGATCTCAATATAATCTATTCTGTTTTCTGGCCAATACTAATTCACAGTAACGAGAAAGCTACAGTGGGTGGTCTGGAGAGTAAATTGATACAAGTACCCCTTTTCAGCAAGCCTTACTCGCATAAATTAATATATATCATATGCAAACACCAACATTCTTGGGTACATAAATAACAATATACGCATGCGCACAGTTCATTTGAAGTCGTTTGCGAGACCATTTTAGATTAAGTATTCTTTTTTCCTTTCTAAACTTAAAAAAAAAAAAAAAAAAAAAAAAAAAAAAAAAAGAGAGATGTTATTGTAACCAATTGATGCTTGTAACCGACCCCTAGGCGATATTGATTGCTTCTAAGAATTGGTTTATTGCATGAGGCTGCTGTTCCTATTTTCGTGTATCTTTATATTTTCATGAGCTCATTATGGGACAGTATCTTACTGCCTGGAAACCATGAATTAAAATAAATATATAATATATATATATATATATATATATATATATATATATATATATATATATATTTTCAAAAGATTATTCCGGGAAGAATATTTTCACATATAAAAAAAATATCTAATTAATTTTCCACCTTATATATATCCATATATATATATATACATATATATACATATATATATATATATATATATATATATATATATATATATTATATATATATATATAAAAGCCCGAATATTTGCTACCCCCAAACTTCTAAATCTATCGAAGTTATCAATAATATCGCTGATAATTAAAGGGAAAATTGAACCGATTAATAATGGAAGTGTTTTTAGATACACTTATGAGTTTAAGTAAGAAATACCAACCATCAATATGCAACTAAAATGAGAAAATTCATAGCTAAAAATGTTTAGATGGTGATATAAAGTTGCAAATGACATACGGGATAAAAGGGTTAATAGAACAGGATGCCCAGGATAGAAGAGAATGGAGACGGCTTATACGAAACAGCGACTCCCAAGTTTGGAAAAAGGATATTGACAAAGAAGATAAAGGTAAAGATGTCTGATTTTAGTTCCATAGATGCTCACCAAAACGTCAGTCGGGCAATCCCAACGCCCTCAAAGTGGTGCCCAACCACAGCAGTGGCCTTCCCAGTAATCAGCTTAAACTCACGGTCCCAGGCTGGGATCGATCTGCTGCCATGCGATTACTAGGCGAACACGTTACCACTGTACTTTCGAGATGGCAAAGATAATATGTCAGAAGATAAGTAAAAAGAAAATTGAAGAGGAAATCGAATAAAAAACAAGACTTATGCATAGAACAAGAGAAGCAGCAAAGACTCTCGGAATGAAACTGAAAAGACACGGGATGATCAGAGATCAAAAGAACCTTAATAAAAGCTTGAGACAGAAGAGTGATGACTGATCCTGGCACATAGCACTTGACTGTTTGGCAGATTAAGCCTTTTGAAGAGATATTGAACGTGAATGATAAAAGGGAGGTAGGCAATTAGTGAGATGGATCGTTATCTGCGTAATGTAGGAGAAATTTCATTATTAGATTTTAGGCAAAGTATTAAAGAGCTCAATAAATGGGAATGCAAAGGCTATTCGTAATACTTTAAAATAGTTCTAATTATAACTGGTTAAAGTTGTGTTTTTATTAATAAAAGGAACTAAAATCCATAAAATAAAAAATCTATTTCTTAAAAGACAGAAACTAAAATCCCTAAATTTTATTTTTTTTCTATTTAGTAACTTGAATCCCTCAAAAAAATTGTATTATGTAAATAACAGACTAAAATCTATAATAATAAAAAAAAAGATTCTGTAAATGACAGAAACTAAAATCCCTAAAATGGAAAAAAATATTTTGTAAATGACAAAAACTAAAATCTCTAAAATATAAACAAATCGTTTTATGTAAATGACCGACTAAAATCCCTAAATTAAAAAAAAAAATATTTCGTAAATGACAGAAACTAAAAAATCCCAAAATAGAATAAAATATTTTGTTAATGACAAAAACCTAAAATCCCTAAAATAAAAAAAAAAAATTTGTACATAACAGAAACTAAAATCCCTAAAATAAAAACCCAAATATTTTGTAAATAACAGAAACTAAACTAAAATCCCTAAATGTTAAGACAAAGCATAAAACACAAATGGACCCATTCGATTGCTAGAGAGGTAAACAGAGCACATCTAGCGATGTTAAAATAAGATAATGGAGACGCTGGAGGCATTCAACATTGCAATATGAAATGAAATAATTTTACTCATCAAAAGCAAAACGGTAAAGGGACTAACAATACCTTTACTTAATATCTAGTACTAATATATATATATATATATATATATATATATATATATATATATATATATTATACACATATATATATACACACAAACATATAAATATATATAATATATATATATATATACATACAAACATATATATATACACACAAACATATAAATATATATATATATATATATATATATATATATATATATATATATATATACACACAAACATATAAATATATATATATATATATATATATATATAATATATACATATATATACACACACATATATATATACACACAAACATATATAATATATATATATATATATATATATATATATATATATATACAAACATATATATATATATATATATTAATACAAAGTATTAGTTACTAAAGCACTTCTTAATATCATTTAATCATCTACGCCAAACATACGAGCAAGAAACAAGACAATGCATTAACATATCATAAACTAAACACGAAAATACATCAGCATATACATTGCATATACGGAAATACATTAGCGTATTATACATACGGATATGCATTCGCCTATCTTCATTGCACATGAAAAACATATAAGTTTTCCCGGTCCAATAATGTAATAATAGAGAACGTTTTGGAGACTCGGATTACTGTGGTCAATATAGCAAAATCTTGCAATATCGTGCGTAACCCGCTGAGAGAGATATATGTGGCTCATGTTCCATCAGAATTTTACCGCAACGATATCATGTCGGAGAGGCATTTCGTGTTGAAAACAGATTCTAGCCTTCGCGAGGTGTATTATTCTCACTGAATTTTGAGAAAGAAATCTTTGTGCACGAATAAACAATATTTACCTCCGCCGACGGAGTTGGAGGGAGATTATGTTTTCACCTCCGTTTGTTTGTGTGTGCGTTTGTTTGTGAACAGCTTCCTGGTCACAATTTTAATCGTAGAGTAATGAAACTTGCAAGGATTGACTGTTATGTAAAAAAACGGGAAATTATTAAATTTAGGAAACTCAAGGTCACGGTCAAGCAAAATGTCCAATTCACGTAATCAGCCATAAGTTTGGACATCGTTGTCACAGAGACTTCAAACTCCGTTCATATTTGAAAGTATGGATATCCCCGACAATTAACCCATGATAAAGTCGAGGGTCAAAGTCAAGGTCGAGCAAAAAGGTCGAGAAATAAGCTGCCACGGCGGAGGTCTGCGCTCTACTAATTGCCCCTCTAGTTGTGTTTTGTTGACCAGATTATTAACAGGATTCATCAATGTTTTATTTCAAATTGCATCAGAAGATGAAATCGTAAAAAAGGGTGGAACACCAAATCCAGGGAAACCAGAAGCTGGGAGAGAATTCCATAAAAGATTAAAATCGTGTATTTAAAATTCTCTAAGGTTATCACTGATAAGGGGACAACATAAATAAGTAAAATAAAAGAAGGCAATAAAAAAACAAGGAATAAATAGAAAATATAATGGTTAAAATAAATATTTTATAACTGGTGATTAACCTTTATTAGCTTCCAAAACAAGACCAAGCATCCTTTTTATATATCTATACTTTTAACTCTGCATTAGTGAGAAAAAATATATACATTTACATATATATAATATATATATATATATATTATATATATAATATATATATATTATATATATATATATATATATATATATAATATATATATATTATATATATATATATATAATATATATATATATATATAAATGTATATATATATATATATATATATATATATATATATATATATTATATATATATTTGCTTGTCTTCACAGCACAATGTAAACTCATTTGCATGGCTGACATCACAGGTTACTGAGGGATATAGCAATAAATCAATTGAAAAAAACAAGGTGGATATGATGATAAACAAAACAAGGTACTAAGACAAAAGAGAGAAAGAGAGAGAGAGAGAGAGAGAGAGAGAGAGAGAGAGAGAGAGAGA
>NC_090752.1:13880769-13893269 GCF_036898095.1 Palaemon carinicauda
ATAGACATATAATGAGAATGACCGATATTAGATGGACATTAAGAATAAAAGAATGGGTCCTAGAGATTGCAAATGAAGTAGAGGATGGAAGAGAAGACGATGGTGTGACGAGCTACGAAAATTTGCGGGTATAAACTGGTACAGAAAGGCCATAAACAGACTCGAGTGGAAAGACAGGTATCAGACCTTTGTCCTGCAGTGGGCTAGCAACGCTGATGTTGATCATAAGAGTGTATGCGCCTCTGCATGTGTTTGCAGTTGCTTGTTCATATGTTCATGTAATTATGACACTTAACTCATCACCAAAATATATACATTTCAATTTTCTTGGCGAACAGGAATATTTTTGACACGCTCCCTACAGTTGCAGTGATGTTGGCCATTATTTACCCATTAGTTACTCGACTGAGAAGGGTAATAATACTTCAAAATGAAAATTATCTGAAAAATTAACATTAAGCTAGACTCTTTCATAAATCAATGTTGAGATGGTACACAACCTGCCAATATTTAATCGTTAACCTTACTAAGGTTGTGGTACATCCCTGACTGGTGAACGCCAGACTAGAGTTTTGAGTCCTGCTCAAACTCGTTAGTTTCTTTGGTCGGTGCTTCCTCGCCATCCTTGTGAGCTAAGGATGAGGGAGAGTTGGGGGAGCCTATATGTCTATCTGTAGAGTCATCAGCCGCCATTGTCTGGCCCTCCTTGGTCCTAGCTTGGGTGGAAAGGGGGCTTGGGCGCTGATCATATGTATATATGGTCAGTCTCTAGGGCAAGTCCTGCTCGATAGGGCAATGTCACTGCCCCTTGCCTCTACCATTCATGAGTGGCCTTTAAACCATATTTCAATTTGCCAGAAACAAATGCTTCATTGAAACGTATCTAACACACATTTACTTCAATTGCCATCAATTACTCTCTTCTATTACATACTGTTCCACGGCTCCTCTGTGTTTATAAAATCTTCCTTCATAGTAAAATAGAGATTGACCACATGGAATGTGTTCTTCAGGGAATCAGTTCTTGAAGACTAGAATTTAACAATAGATATCAGGAAGATTCATGAACTAAATGCAGTCATTCAGATATCAAGACAGAAAAAAATTATAGACATTTTACACGCAATGAGATAGTTACATATGAGAAGCTGGTTTTCAGAAGGTCATATACCTCTGACTAACATGGCTATACCCACACCAAGTGTGTATGTCTATAATACATACATATATATATATATATATATATATATATATATATATATATATATATATATATGCGTGTATGTATAGAGTATATATGAGTGTATGCGTGTATGTATAGAGTATATATGAGTGTATGCGTGTATGTATAGAGTATATATGTGTGCATGCGTGTATGTATAGAGTATATATGAGTGTATGCGTGTATGTATAGAGTATATATGAGTGTATGCATGCATACATACGCTCGCTATCACCAAGACTGAAATGAGAACTGACAGGGGATTCTAAAACCCTAAACTTGGTTAAACTGGGAAAAGAACATTCTGTGAAAGTTAGTGTAAGTACTATGTAACTTCGTGAGGAGAGAGAGAGAGAGAGAGAGAGAGAGAGAGAGAGAGAGAGAGAGAGAGAGAGAGAGAGGAGAGAGAGAGAGAGAGAGAGAATGGGTGCACTAAGATGTAAATAAAATTTCTAGAATAAAAATAGGTATACGAGCTAAAATTTGCGTAGAATGAATTTGCTAACCACTTATCATAGATGGACCTTTCAATATGGAGAAGGTACTTTTAGAAAAAAAAAAAATAATGCAAAAGTCTATCCATTGTTAACAAAGCGTTTTAGCTTTCATCTTCCGTTCACTTAACTTCAATGGCAGTGGCCGACTCCTTGACAAAATGGTATCTGAGGTAAGTTTACACAGTAAACAGTACAGAAGGTAAAACTTCTGAATTACCTCCTGAATACAAATTTCAAGTTAAATCCGTGAATGACGATGGATTACAGAGTTAAGGATTTCCTTTCGTTTATACAGTATTTGTCTATGTCAGAAGGGGAACGTAATGTTAACTGACATTTTTAAATGTTTTACAATTGTTACACGTCAGAGCTAAATCTTGCACAAGCAATTCAGTGTTTTCATTTCTGGAGGGATCTTCTTCTTCCTCCTCTTTCTTCTTCTTCTTCTTCTACTAAAGCTTTTCCCGCTATGCAGGGTCGCTATTTCTTGAAAGCCGCTTCCAATTTCTTCTATCTCCATGTCCACATATATCCCATCATATCCCAATTTTAAATGTAATTGGGGAAGCGATTTAGAGCAACATCCTTGACCCAGACTGACATTTCATTGAAATTCAATTTCACTTATTATCTTTTTTGAAAAATCATCTAATGAAAGGATTTTTTCCATTTCATATCATTACTTATTTCATCAAATGATTCCGCATGAAGTATTAAAATAACTATACATCAGATATTTTTTTTTTTTAATTTTCTATGCTTTGTGCGACTGTGAGATCTTTCTCCTCCATATATGCTATTACACACTCCATCCACCTTCTCTTTGGTCTCCCCCTCCTCCTACCTGGAACATCCATCTCCGACATCCTCCTTCCAACATATTCTTGGTCTCTCCTCATTACGTGCCCAAACCAATGGAGTCTCTTTTCTTGGATTTTCTTTGACACCTCTGTAACCTTTGTTGTTCCCCTTACCAAGTCATTCCTAACCTTATCCAGTCTCGTGATCCCAGCCATCCATTTAAGCATTCTCATCTCTGCAATATCCATATTCTTCCTCTGGAGGGATCCTATTCGTTGAATAATAATGATTGACATTCCTCTTCAAATAGACGATTTAAGCTGTCAATATAAGAACTAGTAAACGAAAAAACTTTTAAAACAACCCCTGTTAAATTAATAGCTTAAATACAACAAACATTTTATTTGCGTTTCAAGAATAGTTCTCTTGTCAGTATAGGGATTGCTATTCATGAATGGGAATTTAAACAATCAAATCTAATGAACAAAAAATGTCATAAAAACATTTTTTTTTTCTTAAAGTGGAAGAGGTTTTCGGTGGCCCTGACCTTAGTTTGTAACACGGTTGAAAAAACCTGTTGCCAAGATATCAAAAGATTATTTTTTTTTCTGTTACTAACGGTAAGACAAATAAGCCTTTTCGTAATTGTTTAAGTTTGGTGTGATTAAATCTTGTCAGAAATCTTTTCCGAGTACTTGAAATTACTTCATAAGCTTATGTAAGAAGCATGAAGTGTTTGACATATAATAAGAATATATAAAATCTCCAACCAATAATTAGACAAGAAAAACCGTGAAAAACTTCTATGTCCTTCAGCAACAACAACAACAAAAATTAATAAAGTAAAATCATCCTATCTTTGGTATGAAAGCTTACCACATGGAGCTACAATAAATTTATGTATATATATATATATATATATATATATATATATATTATATATATATATATATGTATATATATATGTATATGTACACACACACACACATATATATATATATATATATATATATATATATACACATATATATACATATATATATATATATATATATATATATATATATATATATATATATATATATGTTGTGTGCGTACATGTGTGAGGCCCTGTGGGTCAATACGCGTAGATGATGATGATGATGATATAATATAATATATATATATATATATATATATATATATATATATATATATATATATATAACGGAAAAAATTGTCTGCTTAACTAATGAAAAGCTCCATCTCACGAGAAGACGCACGTCTTTCAAATTCTCAACAATACGACGACAAAAAACACTGAAAATATGATCATCAACGCTACTTTCACGCACATCCGGATAATCTGTCCCAATCAATGAAGTTGCCTCTGGATTATTCAAATGGGCGAGAGGACGCGAATAAGCAAAAAACACAGGGAGGATAATTCCACATGTTGAGCGAAGAGAATAGCAAATAATGTAAACACCTTTATAGTTGTACTGAGAATGTGTGAAGCTCACAAACGTTATCGTATTTTAAGCTTCGCATATATACCCTCCGAATTTAGTATATTTGATCTTACTTGGAGATATAGAATGCTTTAGGATTGATGATTGATTGATTGATTGAAAGTTTTCTGGCATCCTGACATCTAAGGTCATTGACGCCGATAGCATTTATTATATATGAAAAATAAAAGAGAATTCAATTAAAGCCATAAAAGTTAAGAAGTCATTATAATAGTTAAATAGTTTTCAGAAGACTTGCTTCTGAAATAAATCTAAAAATTCCGCTCGCATAGTAGGATACATCATGTCCAAGAATCTTGGCAAGGATGAACCTGCCATCCTCACCTCGAGCCTCAAACAGATATCTATTTCTTAAGTTAGTAAAATTAGGGCATTCTAAGACAGAGTAAAAAGTTTTGTTTATAATATACGTCAAAACATATAAGGAGTGCATTTATGAATTGTTGAGTTTTACTAAATTATCTATTCACCGCACAAGTTAACTACTACACTGTAATTGTTCAGTGGCTACTTTCCTCTTGGTAAAGGTAGGAGAGACTCTATAGCTATGCTAAGCAGCTCTTCTAGGAGGAGGAAACTCCAAAATCAAACCATTGTTCTCTAGTCTTAGGTAGTGCCATAGCCTCTGTACCATGGTCTTCCACTGTCTTGGGTTAGAGTTCTCTTGTTTGAGGGTACACTCAGGCTCGCTATTTTATCTCGTTTCTCTTCCTCTTGTTTTGTTAAAGTTTTTATGGTTTATATAGGAAATATTTATTTATTGTTGTTACAAATCTTAAAATATTTTATTTTCCCTATTTCCTTTCCTCACTAGGCCATTTTCCCTGTTG
The DNA here is from genome assembly GCF_036898095.1 of Palaemon carinicauda. NCBI lineage: Eukaryota > Metazoa > Arthropoda > Malacostraca > Decapoda > Palaemonidae > Palaemon > Palaemon carinicauda. Next base: position 13,885,631 of record NC_090752.1, read on the forward strand.
GGGCCCCTGGGCTTATAGCATTCTGCTATTCAGACTAGGGTTGTAGCTTAGCACTTGATAATAATAATGATAAGTGAGCCGTTACTTTTTGCCTGAAGAAATCAATGCTACTCCTATTGAAGAGCTAAGTGAAATGGGGATTATGAACATTCAAGAATAATAGATGTTAAGAAAATATGATATATACAACTATAGTCCATTTCTTTTAGCGATGCATATTTGCACCGACTCGCAGCGGTGCCCTTTTAGCTCGGAAAAGTTTCCGGATCGCTGATTGGTTAGACAAGATAATTCTAACCAATCAGCGACCAGGAAACTTTTCCGAGCTAAAAGGGCACCGCCGCGAGTCGGTGCAAAATATGCATCGCTAAAAGAAATGGACTATAATAAGAAGAGATTATACGAAAAAAAAAAAATCGTACAGAGCATATAATACTTAAAGATTCATGAGATTGACCACGTAAATCATGCAGACCGAGAGGTAAATCATCAACTCTGTTACTTAGCCTTGTCAGTTCATTAAAACTTACAATCCTTGTTTAAAAAAGGGCATACAATTACTTACGAGGAGTCATTACTCCGTAATGGAATATCATGTAAAGATGATATTTAAGACTAAAAGGTAGTACCTACTGAGTATTTGTCCCAGTTACTTTATTGTGAATATGCTCGGGTTAATTTGACAATGGAGTGAACACGAATACTAACATAATAATAATTATAATAATAATAATAATAATAATAATAATAATAATAATAACATATATGTTAGCTGATAGAAAGATATACTGAGAGTCTAATTTATACAGCATTGTCGTCAGACCGAAAAATAGTAAATCTTTCTTTACTGATGGGAAATTGCTTCTCGTTATTATATAAACAAACCATTAATATTACTATAGATCAATCCACTTTCATGGAAAACTAGAGGGGCACTCAAAAGAGCGCAGACCTCCGCCGCGGCAGCTTATTTCTCAAACTTTTGCTAGACCTTGACCTTGACCTTCAACCTCAACATGTATTAATTGGCGTGGATTTTCATACACTCAAATATGAACCAAGTTTGAAGTCTCTGTGACAACGATGTTCAAACTCATGGCTGATTGTGTGAATAGGACATTTTGCTTGACCGTGATCTTGACCTTCCAAACTGTAATAATTTCCAGCTTATTACATAATAGTTAACACCTGCAAGTTTCATTACTCTGCGATTAAAATTGTGACCGAGAAGCTAGTCACAAACAAACGCAAATAAACAAACACGCAAACAGGGGCGAAACCATAACCTCCTTCCAACTTCGTTGAAAGAAGTAATAAATAAAAAGGTCAAAAGCTAAGCCAGCGCTCTTGAGGATCAGTAAATGCTCGATAGGATGGTTGTGCTTTGCTACCACACAAAGGAACTCTCTTCCCGACTTGCTTTTCCTTAACAACTATAACCATATCTCCTGAGAGTCAGTTCTGCCGTTTTTCTCATGCTTAAACCCTACCCTTCTTCCTTTCAATTCGGGTCTGGGCAAGATAAAGGCATTAGGTTACATATCCTATCAAATACTGTACAATCAATAAAAATTAAAAAGAAATTTTCTAAGATTCGACCAATTTTTTGTCAGAAATCAAATAAATTAAATAAGTAAACAATCCAGATAAAACAAACTGAAAAGAAAGAAACAAACATTTGAGCCGAAGGTCCGCCGGAGGAAAAGCTCACAAGTAAATTCCATAATTTAACCGGAATAAGAAAATCTTTTCGGAGAAAAAAAAAAGACGGCGCGTAGACCCCTTAACCTTTAAAGTTCCCCAGTACTTGTTGACTTATGACATTTCATCGAAAACTAAAAAGGTTCTTCTTCTTCTTCTTTTTCTTCTTCTTCTTCTTCTTCTTCTTCTTCCACGACCCCAGGTGAATATCCGTCGTGGCGTAAAGAGATCAAAGTCTCCAATGCCCTTCGAAGTTCTTAACTGTGATTATCGACTTTCACCAACTCATCAGGGTCTTCTTCCCTTACCGCTCTTTATGGCAGAGACGTCGTATTTTCGAATTTATCCTGGAAGGGTCGTGGCGAGCGAAATCCTATCTTCTTCTTTTCCATCGTTATCCCTACATTAAGGGGTCGGTTGCCTGATGCGCCCTCTCCCATGCTTTCTCTCAAAGATATTCCCTTCCACTAAACCTCTTTTCTCCATATCATCCTTTACCTTATCTCGCCATCAAATTTTCTGCCTCCCTTTCGATCTTCTCCTATAACAGTGACTGAATAACCAAACGAATGCCTAAGAGTGACCGAATAACCATACGAATGCCTAAGAGAGTGACTGAATAACAAAACGAATGCCTTAGTGACTGAATAACCAAACGAATGTCTAAGAGAGTGACTGAATAACCAAACGAATGACTGAGACAGAATAACCAAACGAATGCCTAAGAGAGTGACTCAATAACCAAACGAATGCCCAAGACAGAGACAGAATAACCAAACGAATGCCTAAGAGAGTGACTGAATAACCCAACGAATGCTTAAGACAGTGACTGAATAACCAAACGAATGCCTAAGAGAGTGACTGAATAACCAAACGAATGTCTAAGAGAGTGACTGAATAACCAAACGAATGCCTGAGACAGAATAACCAAACGTATGCCTAAGAGAGTGACAAAATAACTAAACGAATGCCTGAGTGACTGAATAACCAAACGAATGCCTAAGAGAGTGACTGAATAAGCAAACGAATGCCTAAGAGAGTGACTGAATAACCAAACGAATGCCTAAGAGAGTGACAAAATAACTAAACGAATGCCTGAGTGACTGAATAACCAAACGAATGCCTCAGAGATGACTGAATTACCTAAAGAATGCCTAAGAGAGTGACCGAATAACCATACGAATGCCTAAGAGAGTGACTGAATAACCAAACGAATGCCTAAGAGAGTGACCGAATAACCATACGAATGCCTAAGAGAGTGACAAAATAACTAAACGAATGCCTGAGTGACTGAATAACCAAACGAATGCCTAAGAGAGTGACTGAATAAGCAAACGAATGCCTAAGAGAGTGACTGAATAACCAAACGAATGCCTAAGAGAGCGACAAAATAACTAAACGAATGCCTGAGTGACTGAATAACCAAACGAATGCCTCAGAGATGACTGAATTACCTAAAGAATGCCTAAGAGAGTGACTGAATAACCATACGAATGTCTAAGAGTGACTGAATAACCAAACGAATGCCTGAGTGACTGAATAACCAAACGAATGCCTCAGAGATGACTGAATTACCTAAAGAATGCCTAAGAGAGTGACCGAATAACCATACGAATGCCTAAGAGAGTGACTGAATAACCAAACGAATGCCTAAGAGAGTGACTGAATAACCATACGAATGTCTAAGAGTGACTGAATAACCAAACGAATGCCTGAGACAGAATAACCAAACGAATGCCTAAGAGATTGTCTGAATAACCAAACAAATGCCTAAGAGAGTGACTGAATAACCAAACGAATGCTTAAGAGAGTGACTGACTAACTAAACAAATGCCTCAGAGATGACTGAATAACCAAACGAATGCTTAAGAGAGTGAATGACTAACTAAAAAAATGCCTCAGAGATGACTGAATAACCAAACGAATGACTAAGAGAGAGAAAGAATAACCAAATGAATGCCTAAGAGAGTGACTAAATAACCACACGAATGCCCAAGACAATTACTGATTAACCATACGAATGCCTAAGACAGTGACTGAATAGCCAAACGAATGCCCAAGACAGTGACTGAATAACCCAACGAATGCCCAAGACAGTGACTGAATAACCAAAGTGCAAAACTGATTTTTTAAATTGGGCATTACTGAACAATTTCTATCAACCTAATAAATACAACTTAATGAGAGATTTGAGTATCAATTAATAACCTAATTACACCAAGTTCTGTCACGATTTTGGTGTAATTCAACATCACAATTTAATTAAACGATTCACCCAACTCAAACAACATCTCCATACCTTGAACTTGTAATAAACCTCTAAGTCTTCTCATAGTGATTCTAAAACATACAAGAAAGTCCTAAAAAGGATTAGGGTCAACTGTAAACAGTATAATCTTCCAATCTTTAAACGTTTTAGGTCCATGCTATAGAGAAGTAGAGTGGCACTCAGTAGAGCACAGACCTCCACCATGGCAGCTTATTTCTCGACCTTGACCTAGACCTTAGATCTTAAAATGAATTAATTGGCGAGGATTTTCATACACTCAAATATGAACAAAGTTTGAAGTCTCTGTGACAACAATGTCGAAACTTATGTCTGATTACGTGAATTGGACATTTTGCTTGACCGTGACCTTGTCCTTCCAAAATTTAATCATTTCCAGCTTTTTAACATAACGGTTAATCCCTGCTAGTTTCATTACACTACGTTAAAATTGTGGCCACTAAGCTGTTCACTAACAAACGAACAAACACACAAACAGTGGCGAAGCAATAACCTCCTTCCAACTTCGTTGACGGAGGTAAAAAAATTTGATTAACGGCATTGTACAAGTTTGTGGTCCAGGTCTAACTTAATCCTCCTAAGCGACGGTTATATAAAATTCATTTTTCGTCCTTAATAAGTTATGTGTATTCAACTGGCTCCTTATGGAAAAAAAAAGTGGACAGAAATTTTATCGAGATCTTTGTAAACAGTAGAATGTTTTTCCTTTTCTAATATTAGATCAACGTTTTTCGGTCTGGAGCATATCTATATTTACACATCCCAACTTGAAAGGTTTCCCTTTCTTCCCTTCGATGTAAAAATAGGTGATTTTAAACAAACACTCACAAACAGAGAGCCACAGACGATTTACGTTCGTTAAATAACAAATGAGCAACATATCAAAGAATCCCTTCCAGCTGTTACTGAAAGACCAAATATCACCCCAGGGGCGGCTGGTAACGCTTAGGCCTAAAAAAGGTTTATATTGCCTCTCCACCTCGTGTATACTTTTATCTGCTCTCTCTCTCTCTCTCTCTCTCTCTCTCTCTCTCTCTCTCTCTCTCTCTCTCTCTCTCTCTCTCTCTCAGCTTTATTAGCATCTTTTATCTGATTCTCTTAACTGACCTCTTAGATCTAAGGGGCTCTTTGAGTTCGGGGTTGCCAACGCAAGAGCCCGTGTCTTTGTAAAGGTAAGGCAATCTAAAACGAAGGGTCTCTTGGCAATTTGTTCCTCCCCTTGCACTCCCATTCACCACTTCATTTCCCTTTCTAAACATTCCTTACAAGTTCCATCTTTCCCTGTTAAGAGGGAGGGGCCGCAAGGAGCTCCCCTAAAGCATTCTTCCCCTAGGAAACCTACACTGTCCCTGGCGTGGTTTTCCCCTCTTCCTTATGAGACCGCTTCCCGGGGCACTTTCCAGAAACTCTCCCCTCAGTGGCCGCCATTAATAAGGGATGTACTCGCAAGGGTGGTGTATTAACATCTTAAATTCGTTTCCTTGGTGGGATCTAGAGGATGCTATGTTAAGATCTAGTCTCTGGGAATTGGAGAGGAATCTCAATGTGGGGCACCAGTGCTAGAGGAAGCTAGGGAAGATGTTTTTCTTTGATCTTTTTTCCCCTTAACCTGGAGGATGGTGAAGGCATTTTATTAGTATCAATCCCCTTCTTCAAACCTCTTCCCAAACGATTTCTCTTGAGTATAAATGTTAAAAAATAACAGTTATTTCAATTTGTATTCTCATATTAAACCTGGACTTCAACCTGCGCAACTAAATTCTATGATCTTTTCATAAGCTATTTCCTGATTTTTTTTTGGTATTTTTTTTTTGTATTGTTATTTATTTCCATTGATCACATTCTTCAAACCTCTTCCTAAACGATTTTCTAATTTACTCTAAGTATAAATGTTTAAAATTACCAGGAATTTTTCATATTAATCTTGGACTTCAATCTGCACAAATGGAAGCTATGATCTTTTTATTACCTAACATATTTACTGATTTTTTTTGTATCGTTATTTATTTATATCGATCACTTTATTCAAACCTCTTTCCAAAACGATTTTTTAATTTACTGTGAGTATAAATGTTTAAAAATCATAGCTATTTCAATTAATATTCTCAAATTACTCTTGGACTTCAACCTACACAATTGATTCTATATCTCATTTTATTATTATTATTATTATTATTATTATTATTATTATTATTACTTGCTAAGCTACAACCCTACTTGGAAAAGCAAGATGCTATAAGCCCAAGGGTTCCAACAGGGAAAATAGTCCAGTGAGGAAAGGAAATAAGGAAATAAACTACAAGAGAAGTTTAAGAACAATAACATTAACATAAATATTTCATATATATACTATAAAAACTTCATAATATCAAGAGGATAAAAACTAATATATTTCCTAAGGTTTTTTTTCTTTTTTGCATCATTATCTCATCTCTGGATGCAGTCAGCGTTCTCTACGTCCTGTAAAAACTCATTATAACTTTTTAACATCTAACTTTCTCGACTAAACAAACGAGAAGAATTTTCCTTTTTTACAAGTGTTACAAAGGCCTCAGGATTTTATTTTTTGCTGGATAGCTTTGATTACGTCAAAATGAATAAGATAAACAGTAACACGTGCGCCTTGAGCTTTCTAAATAAAAACAATAACAAAGTTGAACAAATCACTATCACTCTCTATTTCTGTCTGTGAAGTGGTACTTTATTACATCTAGGAATTCTAGGTAAAATCATTATCAAGATCAGATCATTACATCTAGGAATTCTAGGTAAAATCATTATCAAAATCAGATCATTACATCTAGGAATTCTAGGTAAAATCATTTTCAAAATCAGATCATTACATCTAGGAATTCTAGGTAAAATCATTTTCAAAATCAGATCATTACATCTAGGAATTCTAGGTAAAATCATTATCAAAATCAGATCATTACATCTAGGAATTCTAGGTAAAATCATTATCAAAATCAGATCATTACATCTAGGAATTCTAGGTAAAATCATTATCAAAATCAGATCATTACATCTAGGAATTCTAGGTAAAATCGTTTTCAAAATCAGATCATTACATCTAGGAATTCTAGGTAAAATCATTATCAAAATCAATCCTTACATCTAGGAATTCTAGGTAAAATCATTATCAAAATCATATCATTACATCTAGGAATTCTAGGTAAATTCATCAAAATCAGGTACTAATAATATTCACATTGCTTAAATAAATAGATACAAATGTCACGTACATATTCTTTATAATATTATATGACGATTTTTACAAGAGCTAACAATAAAAATGACAAATACTAAAAGGAAGAGACCAACTAATTGAATATTAAATAGTGTGACTTAACCAACCCCGTTCCCATCATTCCCTGATGCATGAATGAAATATCTGACTTTCAAGTCAAAATACAAAACCAGCATTTACTGCGGAAAGTTCCATTATGCTAAAAGCTTAGTGGCCGAATAGTACACGAAAGCGAGTTGCTAACACCAAAAGCAATTAATCATTTAACATTTAAGCATGAAAGGATAACAAAATAATGGCAAACTTAAACAAAAGAAATACACCAAAGTTAGCTAATAGGATTAGCACAATCATACCAAAACACTGATACTAGAAGGGTTATGGTAGCCTATTAGAAATGCCCT
>NC_090752.1:13895769-13903269 GCF_036898095.1 Palaemon carinicauda
ACAATGACTTTATTTAATCATTAATATTCTTTTATCCAGGCTTCACACGATAATGATCAACACGTCTATATCTTTTTCACATACAACCAAAGACTTTTATTATATTTTTCGTACTGTCATCTTGTCATTAATTTCATATCAATTAGTTCGTCTGAAAATAATACGCTTAAGTTGTTTAAAGGTTTAAAAGTCACTCATGAATGGCAGAGGTAAGGGACAGTGACAATGCCCTACACTAGAGTTTGACCATATATACAGTACATATGATCAGCCTCTAAAGACCCTTTCCACCCAAGCTGGACCAGGAAGGCCCAAGCAATGGCTGCTGACTACTCAGCAGGTAGACCAATAGGTTAATCCAAACACCCAATCCTTAGCTCAGAAAGATGGTGAGGTTGCAGACGCTACATGAAACTCTCATTCTTGAACGGGTCTCGAACTCCAGTTCAGCATATCACCTAGCATGAAGGTTTCAAATAGGCTACCATATAACCAGTCCTTTATGATGAATATGACTCCATTATCATCAAATCTATGGAACCCTAATCTACATCTATTAATTTCCCATAGTAATTTTCACCATATCAATTATTATTTGTAACAAGAAAAATTAACATCATTATCAGCATGATCTCTTCATAAATGGCAGCTACAACCATTATCAACCCAATAGATCGCCGCTTGCCATCAATCATTGCCTGCAGGCAGTCTCAGCAGGGGGGGGGGGGGGCATCGTGCCCCCCCACCCCCTCATCTGTACCAACCCATAAAGCAAAATCCTTTCAATAGGCTCCGAACGCGCTTAAATGACAGGTGCTACAAATCCTTGAAATAACGCTAAGAGGATCAGGCGAAGCTGAGTTGTTTCTGGTTAAGTACAAATGTCAGTAAGTGCCACGATACATACACACATTCACACGGAAGAAACCTTACAAGATGTCCAACATACGCTATTTAACATTTCCGACACTGTCCCCCTCCCCCTCCTCCTTCTCTCTCTCTCTCTCTCTCTCTCTCTCTCTCTCTCTCTCAACTTTCTTTGAATTCTAGAAGTTACCTTCTTCAACATGCCTAAGGTAAATTTCCCTCTCTCTCTGTATTCTTCGACTAATACATACTCTCTCTCTCTCTCTCTCTCTCTCTCTCTCTCTCTCTCTCAAGTTTCTTTGAATTCTAAAAATTACCTTCTTCAACATGCCTAAGGTAAATTTCCCTCTCTCTCAGTATTCTTCGACTACTAGTTACCTCCGCCATCGTGGCTGTAGTAGGGTAAATCTCTCTCCCCCTTTCTCTCTCTCTCTCTCTCTCTCTCTCTCTCTCTCTCTCTCACACATAAACAAATAAGCATGGGTCTCCTACACCCTTTTCAAGACAACAACCATAAATAGAGATCTCTTTCACAGTCGTAAAGCTCTCCGAAATCTCTTAGATTAACGGCATATAAACAGTCTACTCTCTTTCTTAAACTCTATTTCCTTAAAGAGTTTTATGTAACGTAAAAAATTAGCGATAGCACAATCTCTCTCACTATCTGTGAACTGCAAAGAGAATCTCTCTCTCTCTCTCTCTCTCTCTCTCTCTCTCAGCTCTTTTTGCACACTAGACTGCATTCAGAACTCACCCTGTCCCCTAGTGACGTGTCTGGACAAAAAATCTGGATTAACTTCTGCGTCACAATTACAAATACTGTTCCATTTTGGCATTACTCGATTTTGTCCCGGATGACTTCTAAAATTTATTACTCTCATCCATCTGATAATTTCATTATCGCCACTATCTATCCGTTAATTTACGGACAGGATTCAGGATTATTTTCAAACATTACTTCAGTTTGTGAACACAACCAACGAACATTTCGTTATGAATTTAACAGAAACACTTTAAAAGGCATGTGAGATTCATGCCCTGTTACAAGGGGACACACACACCAATTAACAGCCGGTAGTTATCCTAAAAGCGTAAATACAAATAGTTCTTTCATATCTAATAACTAATACAGCAATTGGCTGTATTTATGTCGATATATTGAAAGGAAATAGAAAGCATTGTGTTCTTTGTAGCACACAAATCCTATTCGGAAAATATCAGAGTACAAAGACATCAACTAAACAAAAGTGATATATTTTGCCTGGCAATCAACGATCAAGGAACTGAGGAAATTATGTTTCTATATTAGTAGTGAATCGAATTATACCTGCAAATGTTTTAACAAACAGATGACGAACTATTTTTGTCAGGACGTAAATTATTTTAATTTCTATACACTTTCTAAGAATTACTGTAAAAAAAAAAAAAAAAAAAAAAAAGAGAGAGAGAGAGAGAGAGAGAGAGAGAGAGAGAGAGAGAGAGATCATAACATACCGCAACGGAAAACTGTAAACAGCAAAAGAAAATTAAGTTATTCTCTAACCTAAAATTGTTTATAAAGGGATATACCCATTCATTACCTAGCATTAAATCCGGAATATAAAAGGCTAACAAAAGGGACTTTAGACAACGTACTTTACAAAGGATGAAAAAAAAAAACATTTGAGCACCTTCGTGCTTCATGTAGATAATAATCTTCAAAGTGTACTCGCTTCAAAGAGTAGAAAATCCGACGAAGAAGTGTACCGTCACTTCAAGACATATGTAAGACCATTAAAGTAAAGCCAGCAGATTATAGATAAACTAAAAGGAACTAGAAGTAGAAAATAAACAGTAGCGTACAATATCGCTGTCAGATTTATAGGGGAAAAATAAACAATACAAATTGATACGTCAACTTGAGGTCTAAAGCGAGGCTTTCTACCTAAAATCCTTTTAAGCTTCAAGGCAGCAGATTATAGATAAACTAAACTAAAAGGAACTAGAAGTAGAAAATAAACAGCAGAGTACAATATCACTGTCAGATTTATAGGGGAAAAATAAACAATACAAATTGATACGTCAACTTGAGGTCTAAAGCGAGGCTTTCTACCTAAAATCCTTTTAAGCTTCAAGGCAGCAGATTATAGATAAACTAAACTAAAAGGAACTAGAAGTAGAAAATAAACAGCAGAGTACAATATCACTGTCAGATTTATAGGGGAAAAATAAACAATACAAATTGATACGTCAACTTGAGGTCTAATGCGAGGCTTTCTACCCAAAATCCTTTTAAGCTTCAAGGCAGCAGATTATAGATAAACTAAACTAAAAGGAACTAGAAGTAGAAAATAAACAGCAGAGTACAATATCACTGTCAGATTTATAGGGGAAAAATAAACAATACAAATTGATACGTCAACTTGAGGTCTAATGCGAGGCTTTCTACACAAAATCCTTTTAAGCTTCAAGGCAGCAGATTCAATTTCGGTGAAATACAGTCTTTTAAATCTATTCAAATTCATCCTAATGATCGTCTGAAGCGTTGGAGGACAACACATACGGATAAAAATGCCTTTCATGCTTGTACTGATGACAATTTGAAGCGGTATAACGTGCGCCCGTATAAATAATTCAACGAGTGTTACAGCATCCGAAGGAATATAACATTTAAATCCAGAGCTCTATAGCATGTCAGAGAGAGAGAGAGAGAGAGAGAAGAGAGAGAGAGAGAGAGAGAGAGGAATATAACATTTAAATCCAGAGCTCTATAGTATGTCAGGAGAGAGAGAGAGAGAGGAGAGAGAGGAGAGAGAGAGAGAGAGAGAGAGAGAGAGAGAGAGAGAGGAATATAACATCTAAATCCAGAGCTCTATAGCATGTCATGGGAGAGAGAGAGAGAGAGAGAGAGAGAGAGAGAGAGAGAGAGAGAGAAGAGAGAAGAGAGAGAGAGAGAGAGAGAGAGAGAAGAATATAACATTTAAATCCAGAGCTCTATAGCATGTCAGGAGAGAGAGAGAGAGAGCGAGAGAGAGAGAGAGAGAGAGAGAGAGAGGAATATAGCATTTAAATCCAGAGCTCTATAGCATGTCAGGAGAGAGAGAGAGAGAGAGAGAGAGAGAGAGAGAGAGAGAGAGAGAGAGAGAGAGAGAGAGAGAGAGAAGCTCTTTTGATGACTCCCTACATCAAACACAAGGTATGTTTATTTTCCAACAAACACGAAGCAGTATTAAAGAGTTTGTACCCATTGTCGCGTTAGCTTATAATTACGTATACTGAAATGATGTTAGAAATGTCTTCTTATTTGATCTACTGTGAAGTGTACTTAGAAAATACTTTTCATAGCCAGTTTTCCAATGATTTTCGTTGGCTTTATTAAATTAACAGTTAAAAAAAAATCATGTTTAACACTGCAGCAAAGTCTTTTATCTAACAGAAGTTTTACTATTTACATTGAAGCAGCCAGTGTTTTATCTTTAAATTAATTATCTTAATATGAAGGAATGATAGATTGCACTTGTAATGAACAATGTGATTCTTACACTAATACAAATGTGCACTTGTATTATAAAATGTGATTATCATACTAATACAAATCATTTTTGTCGTGATTATATACTACATAATGTTACGTGGCTTATACTTATTTATCACATTTATTAACCTTATCTTATTGATGTCATGAAATTTGTTAATATCTGGTAATGAAACCAACTTCTTAATTACAAATTCAAAAACTACGAAGCTTCTTATTATATTTAATATAAAAGCAAGTCCAACAAAAGAATAATAAAGAAAAACTACTCATTCCAGCTGATAGCCATCCCTTTTATATGCAAATTGTAATATGTTTAATACCCAGTTTCCTCAGGCCCCACTACCCAACGGTGGATTTATTACATTTCTAATCTGGTGTTTATAGATCAGAAGGAGAGAAGCCTTTGCCTCTAATTACCTCCGCCAACAAAGTTGGGAGGAGGTTATTTCTTCGGCAACTGTTTGAGTGTTTATTTGTGTGTTTGTTTGTGAACAGCTTCGTGGCCAGAATTTTAATCGTAGCGTAGTGATACTTGCAAGGATTACCTGTTATGTAAAATGCTGGAAATTATTTTATTTTGGAAGGTTAAGTCAAAGGTCAAGGGCACGGTCAAGTAAAAATGGTTAATTCACGTAATCAGCCATAAGTTTGGGCATCGTTGTCACAGAGACTTCAAACTTGGTTCATATTTGAGTGTATGAAAATCCACGCCAAATAATACATGTTAAGGTCAAAGGTCAAGGTCAAGGTCATGCAAAAAGTCGAGAAATAAGCTGCCACGGCTGAAATCTAGGCTCTACTAAGTGCCCCTCTAGTTATTTCTGTTCCTGTCTGATAAAATTATCACTGCCAGACAGTGGGGCGATAACCTTTTTTTTTTTTTCTTTTTTTGTAACACTAATATATCTCACTCAGTAAGGTAGAAGTCCTACAGCACTATAACCCGAAGGACGTGACTAGAAAAGGTAGTGAGTATCTCGCCTGAGATGAATGTTGTTTGTGATAAATTTAGCAGCATCACCTTTGAACATGATCGTTAACTAAAACCAAAGGAAACCTGAGGTTTGTAATGAAATCTATTTCCTAAACTTCCATTTAGTTTGTTTTTTTTAAAGCAGAAATTAAAGTCAAAATCTACGCATAAGAATATGTAGTCACACCCAATTAACCCAGAGCTTAAGCATGGCAGGTTCATCCTTGTTAAGATTTCTTGGGCAGGATAGTTTGTACTATGCTTATGGTATTTTTAGATTTATTTCAAAAGCTATATAACTTTAAAAAGGACATCGCATTTATGCTATTAAATTGAATTTCATTTTATTATTTATCTATAACAAACGATATCAGGATGTCAGAAAACTCAAAATCAATCACTCAAGGTGTCAAAAACCTTTTGCTGGCAACAGCTTATATTATTGTTGTTGCTAGAGGTCAGTTTCCTTTGGAGCAGCTAGTAATTACAACCTTATAAAAAATACATTATTCTTACGCTTAAACGCTGCTCCACTCAGAAATACACAAGATATTTCATCGTCATGCAACCACTAATATTATCATACCTCCTGAAACACGACATTGACCTTTGAACTCCATGAACCTCAGCGTACCCTAAACGTAAAGTACTCTTGTGTTTACTACAGTCTCCTCAGTAGCGTACCCAAACACATCACATGCTATGCATGTCTTTCAACATTCAAATGGCTATCAGTATCATCAGGAATCTTGGGATCACGCACATGCAAATATACTCAGCTTGTCCTTGGGTTAAACGGACATTGGTTTCCCTTCCTGGAAATATGTTGGACGGAGTTCGAGACGCGCTAAAGTTTGCAACCTCACCATCCTTGTGACCTAAGGATGGAGAGTCTGGGGGAGCCTGTAGGTCTACCTGCTGAGTCATCAGCAACCATTGCCTGGCCCTCCCTGGTCCTAGCTTGGGATGGAGAGGGGGCTTGGGCGCTGATCATATGTATATACTGTGTATGGCATTATTCTGCGAAGGCACCATCCTTGTGAGGTAAGGATGGTGGGTTTGGGGGAGCTAATAGGCCTACCTGCTGAGTCATCAGCAATCATTGACTGGCGCTCCCTGGTCCTAGCTTGAGTTGAGAGGGGGCTTGGCCGCTGATCACATGTGTGTGTGTGTATGTATATATATATATATATATATATATATATATATATATGTGTGTGTGTGTGTGTGTATATATATACGTATATATATAATATATATATATATATATATATATATATATATATATGTGTGTGTGTGTGTGTGGCATTATTCTCCAAGGGCACTGTCACTGTTCCTTGCCTCTGCCACTCGTGAACGGTCTTTAAACCTTTAAAGATAAAAGGTTATGTGAAGCAATATTACGACCGCTTCCGTGTTCAGTCGGATTCTTTGCGTCTTCCATTTGATAATTACAATTTTCAATCAAGACCAGTTTAGAGGAAAAATCTGGGCTGAAAACCGTCTGTTAAAAAGCCGCTGGGTCACGTGATTGAAAAGAGGAAGAGACAAAATACTGTGAGAGAGATGGCGTGACCGATAATCATGTCGCGCTGTCTCCTACAACACACACACACACACACACACACAAGTAAAAAAAAAAAAAAAAAAAAAAAAAAACAGCAAATTAAAAGATGCCAATCGATAAAAGAAAATCTCGTTAAGTTTTAGAACTGTCTCTCTGACGACGAGCGAAAATGTTTCACCTTTTTTTATTTCATGTTAGGTTGTGGTGGCCTACTGGAAACTTTCATGCCTTGCGATCTGCCGGAATGGGGTTCGAGTCCCTCTCAAGCTCGATATTTTCTTGTAGTTTGGTGGAGCCTATAGTTCTACTTGCTAAGTCATCAGTAACCATTGCCTGGTTTCTTCTTGATTCTTGCTTGAGTGGATAGGGGGCTTGAGTGCTGATCATACTGTAAGTGACTGTATATTATAATTATTATTATTATTATTTGCTAAGCTACAGCCATAGTTGGAAAAAGCAGGATGCTATAAGCCCAGGGGCTCCAACAGGAAAAATAATTCAGTGAGGAAAGGAGACAAGGAAAAATCCAAAATTCTAAGAACAGCAACTTTAAAATAAATAGCTCCCCTATAAGCT
>NC_090752.1:13908269-13913269 GCF_036898095.1 Palaemon carinicauda
CGGAAGAACAATAAAACAACACATTCAATTATGTAAGCATCCAGACCATTTCCAGACAAATTTCAAGCGAGGGGAGAGAATTACCACCTACCTTTGCCAAGTGTATGATAAACCACTGTGTATGGCATTTATAGACTATGAGAAAGCTTTTAAATCTGTCAAAAATTAAGTAGTAATGAAAGCCCTTCAAAAGCAAGGAATAGACCAATTTTTTATTAGAACACTTGAAGATATTCATACGTGTAGTACAGCAATACTGAAACTACATTAAGAGAAATGAATGATCAGTCAATGAGCGAAAGGTGACGGAGACCACGAGGCGGTTAATAATAGCAAGCAGGAATTATTTAATAGTCAGTCTCTGACTGAGGCTGGCGGCGGCGGCTCCGAAGGCCAGAAAAGACACCCGCAGACACAACCACTGGCCGCTAGCTGCTGCTGCTGCACATTCCAGTAACTGGGTCATAAGGGACTTCGGGATTTAGTCTTCTTTTATTGCAGTTCTCCCTCTCTCTCTCTCTCTCTCTCTCTCTCTCTCTCTCTCTCTCTCTCTCTCTCTCTCTCTCTCTCTCTCTCAGATTAACATTAGATGAATTGTTTATAGGCTTATACTTTTACATATACTGTACTCGTATATTAATAATGCGTATATCAACTCAAAACTATATACATTTATGCATACGTATCTAAAATAAGCAAACAAACTCCAACCAACCATACATATATGTATATATATATATATATATATATATATATATATATATATATATATATATATATATATATTGTTGCTTTTATTATATAATATATGATATATAGATATATATATATATATATATATATATATGTGTGTGTGTGTGTGTACATATATATATAATATATATATATATATATATATATATATATATATATATATATATATATATATATACATATACACACACATATATATACATACATATTCTTTATTGGTTAAACACTCGAAATTTAACGTGTATGGCGAGCATGACAATTATAAGACATCCCTAAAAATCTTTCACGCCACTGAAAAATATGTTCCAAAGGCTCTTAGATGCTTCTTCAATAACGGACAGATGGAGAAACCCATATACTTCCCACAGAGAGAGAGAGAGAGAGAGAGAGAGAGAGAGAGAGAGAGAGAGAGAGAGAGAGAGAGAGAGAGAGTCCAAGGAAGGAAGCACAACGCCTTCCCGAGGGAAGCTTCCGTAAGCCTTACAACTGATTTTCCTCTCATTGGTGTGACGTTATTGCCATCTCTCTGGCGATCGTTTCCATTCTGGGCGTTGAAACGAACTAGTTTAGTGGTTACTGCTGTTTTTTATTTCTCTTTACATTATGTTTCAAAGACTATTTTCATTATTTATTTTTGTCATATGTTGTCTCTCAACTTCCCCTATATAATGAAGAGCAAGTGTCTGGCTAACTAACTATATATATATATATATATATATATATATATATATATATATATATATATATATATATATATATACACACACACAGACACAATCTCTTGATCCATTATATAATATACAGCGAGTGTCTGTTTATATATATATATATATATATATATATATATATATATATATATATATATATATATATATATTCCTGTCACGTTGAATAATATTGCCAAAAGTATGATTAATCAGTCTCTCCCCGTACCTCGGATAAGGGGACAAGGAATAGTTATACCCTGGAGAAAGGGGGGTATTCCGAGGGGTACACTCGAACACCATAATCTCCCTCAAATTGCCGAACAAACGGGTTGTTGTTAGGAAAGGGGGAGGGGGTGAGAAGGGTTGAAACTGTATTTGCATATCTATCTAAATACTTAGCTGTCATTCTTGACGGGTCACACATACTAGCCATCATTTTTGACGGGTCGCGTACACTAATAGGCTATATTATATTTTCTTTGAACAGTAAGCTGGTGTGCCATAATAATTTAAATTCTCTGACGATCATTTCCAGGAATATCCTAATGTGTTTGTTTGAATTTAACATCGTATTTCCAAAAAAATTCTCTCTCTCTCTCTCTCTCTCTCTCTCTCTCTCTCTCTCTCTCTCTCTCTCTCTCTCTCTCTCTCGTAATCCATTATTCAAGTGTTTCCCCTCTTCCCCCTTTCTCTTCCTTGCTTGCTTAAACTTTCCAAAAACAAACATGCGCCAGGCAAAGGCAAACATAGACTATTTGCATACCCTGATAGGCGGCTATCATTGATATAAACTGCATGATATATATATATATATATATATATATATATATATATATATGTATATATATATATAAATATATATATATACATATATATACAAATTTATATTTATACATATATATGTGTTAATATATATACATATGTATGTATATATACATCATATATACGTGTATATATATATATATATATATATATATACACACACATATCAGGAACTTGAAACCTTACCAAATCCTTAGAACATAAGTTAGTTACAACTCCAAGAGCTGTAGAAAGAATAATGATGGGAGTAACACTGACACAAAAAGAGCAACATGGATACGAGACCAAACGAAAGTAGAGAATATTCTAACAACATGTAAGAAAGAGAAATGGACATGGGCAGGATAAATAATGAAAATGATAGACAATAGGTGGACATTAAGAATAACAGGATGGGTCCCTAGAGATGGTAAATGAAGCAAGGGAGGGAAGACGGCGGAGTGACGAACTAAGAAAGTTTGCAGGTGTGCACTGGCAAAGAAAGACCATTAACAAACGCAAGTGGAAGGAGATGTCTGAGACCTTTGTTCTGCAGTGGATTAGTAACAGCTGATGATGATGATGTATGTGTATACATATCTACACATGTATGTACATATATACACATATTACACACATATATAAATATATATATACACACATATATATATATATATATATATATATATATATATATATATATATAATATATATATATATACACACACACACACAATTTTCAACGATGAGCCGGTTCATCTAACAGGAGTGGCTCTTGAGAATGAAAAGCATGTCAGTGTCACATTTAAATTTTAATCTCCGAGTAATGAATGAAACCACATGACATTTTTCGTATATTATAACGTCAATAACTTGAGCTAACAGTGTGTTCCAAACCGGAAGGACTCAATTTCAAACGTCTCGCGTCGTGTTATTTAAATTGGAATGGCATTTGCACCTGAATTAATACTACATCTCACAAAAAAAAAAAAAAAAAAAAAAAAAAAAAAAAAAAAAAACTTGAATGTTAGAACAATTGCTCTGACCCATTACATCCTTTGAATTGGAAATTCTTACTAACCACTGATTCTGATTCTCATCTTAATTTGTTGGAAAGGTCTATTAAACTTTTTTGTTTCTGATCTAGATATTAATCTTATGCACCGTCATTCAATTAGTTCAATATGCATGTTGCATAAGATATTTCATAATTCTGACCATCCTTTACATTCAGATCTTCCTGGACAGTTCCATCCTGTTCGTAATACTAAGCATGCAGTTAACTCTAATAGTCAGACCGTCTCCAACTCTCCATCATGAGGTTCAATACTACACAGTATTCTAGAAGTTGTGGAATGATCTTCCTAATTGGGTAGTTGTATCAGTGGAAATTCAAAAGTTCAAACTTGTAGCAAATGCTTTTATGCTGAACAGGCTGACATAAGCCTTTTTTTTTTAGGCTATTATATGTTAATTATATGTTTTAATGTTGTTAATGTTTCTTTTAAATATTCTAATTTTTCCTTAATTCTTATATCGTTTATTTATTTCTTTATTTACTGTCCTCACAGGGCTAATATTTCCTGTTGGAGCCCTTGGGCTCATAGCATCTTGCTTTCCCGATTAGGATTGTAGCTTGGCTAGTATTAATAATAATACTCTTTAGTACTTCATCAATTATTGAGCATACATCTGTAGGATGCCTGAAAACTTCAAATCAATCAATCAATCAATCTCTCTAAGATGCAAAACAGTTCCATCATGTGAAGGTGAAGTACATTTACAAATTTTTTTGATGGAATCAGGTCTGTTTTAAGCAACATTTCACGTCTTTTTCTTTAAATTTTTAAAGAAAAGTCAACTGTTTGTGAAAATCTGTTAATTTTTTCTACTGCCATATAAAAGAAAACAAGGACATGAACTGTAAGATATTATAAGCTTTTTGAAATCTGTCACAATAGGATTCTTAGATTTCATAAAAAGCAGCATCTTTAAATATAAACCACACACAGAGTCTCTCATTATCTAAACAAAAAATATCTCTGACACAGTAACATGACCTTGTTTCAGGACTCTCTCTCTCTCTCTCTCTCTCTCTCTCTCTCTCTCTCTCTCTCTCTCTCTCTCTCTGTGTGTGTAAACACGTATCTGTTGATTTCAAGTACGCTTATTACATACAACGAACCTCACAACTATACTAAGACCATACACATTATCGGTATATCACTGTATCACGTCAGTAGCGTCAGATCATTAAAACATATTTTATAAATTATCCAAATACAGGATAGCCATATTTGAATACTAATAAGATGCCCCGTGGAAAATAAAATATTTACGGTGAAGGATATGCCGTGGTATATGACGTAATGCAAATAAAAGTCAAAGTACGATAGATGATCTTTGATAGGGCAGAAAGGCTCCAATCGAAAACCAATTTGAAATTCAAAGTTCAAAACTGGAGTGTTTAAAGCCCTTCAACGATTAATTTCACCTTTCAAAAAAGTGGCAGAAGCGTTACGAAAAAGGCCAGGATCAATAAGAAAAGCGAAACTACAAAAAGGCCAACTTTGATGTCATTGCTAAAACCGTTCTTTTATATTTTTATTGATTCATTTACTTATTTTCTTACCTTCTTAGATTTTTTTTAATGTATAGCCGAGAGACAAAGTAAATGAGTAGGAAAAATATAGACAAAAGAGAATTGGGGCTTGACCGTCATGAAAAAAAAAAAAATCC
>NC_090752.1:13920769-13923269 GCF_036898095.1 Palaemon carinicauda
AGCTAGAGGCAAGGAGCAGTGACAATGCCCTAGCTAGAGGGAAGGGCCAGTGAGAAAGCCCTAGCTAGAGGCAAGGGGCAGTGACAATGCCCTAGCTAGAGGGAAGGGCCAGTGAGAAAGCCCTAGCTAGAGGCAAGGAGCAGTGACAATGCCCTACAGACTGACTATATATACATAAAATAAGCGCCCAAGCCCCTCTCCACCCAAGTTTGGACCATGGAGGGCCGGGTAATGGCTGCTGATGACTCAGCAGTTAGACATATAGGCTCTCCTACAGTTCTCATCCTTAGCTCACAAGGATGCTAAGGTTACAGACACTACAAGACACTATCGAGAGTGAGGTTGACTCAAACCATAGGGACGATTCTAATAGGACACCCCAACCCCTCGCTGTAATTTGTTTGGAAACCTCACAACGAGTCTTAATCCAAGGTTTATCCCATAATTCATCTACTTTATACAGTATTACTTTAACATCTTCATCTGCGCCTTCTTTCTACAACCATATGCGTAATTTCTCTCAAAATAAGTCAAGTTAGACAGTCCTGTAAAAGAGTAACTTCAACTCTAAACCATTAGCTGTGTTTTTTCTGTTAAAAAAGTAAATCATTTTGTTCTTTCTACTATTTAAAGTACTTGAATTCCTAGAAAACGCATGAACACAATAATGTAATATATCAAATATCCCCCAGCATTTTCAACCAACATAATTGCAATTTTAGTTCACTTAGCTTCAGACTTGACCTCTGGTTCTAGCAGTTTTTTTTTCATTTAGATTTTTACATTCATTTCTTCCTAATCAATTTACTACGGGTTTTAACATTCATGCATAATATTGTTTCATATCATAAAGAGGTAGCCGCATTAACTTTTTTTTTTTTTTTTTGCATATTTATTACATCCGACACGAAGTTAGAAGGTTTTGTTTTAACCCCTGTTTGTACGTTTGTTTGTAAACAGCTTCCTGGCCAAACTTTCAATCGTAGTGTAATGAAACTTGCAGAGATTAACTGTTATGTGAAAAGCTGTAAATTATTAAATCTTAGGTCAAGGTCAAAGGTCAAGGTCACGGTCAAGCTCAATGTCCAATTCACGTAATCGGCCATAAGCTTGGACATCGTTGTCACAGACAGTTCAAACCTGGTTCATATTTGAGTGCATGAAAATCCACGTCAAACAATACATGTTAATGTCAAAGGTCAAGGTCAAGTTCGAGCTAAAGGTCGAGAGATAAGCTGCCGCATACCCTCTAAATGTTTCAAGCATTGTGATCATGACCTATGATCATGTAGATTTTGAATAGTGATGATGGAGATGGCGCACACTTTTTCATAATTTTAGGAGCTAAATTATTGTTTTTGCGTTATAAGAAATCAATAGTTTAAATGTTCTACAAACACAAGAACTAGTTAATGAAGCAGTAATTATCTTACACCGTGTAATATACTAGCAAATGTAACAGGAGTGGAATTCCTATAGGCTTCTTTCAATTAATCAATGTGTTGAGTAAATTAATCAGACCAATATGCAATGTTTCAATTGAAAAAATTTAACGAAATTGTTAAAATAGAAAGATTTACATATATAATGCATCTCTTGTATATTAAATTAAAACATCTATTGAATTTTAATCTCTTTCATTCTAAAAAAAAAAAAAAAAAATCTTGAATATTTTCATGGTGGGAGAAGCTCTTTGCAAGGCTTGACAAAAATAGATACTTATGTGGTTTAAAGGAGATTGAAAAATGCAAGTCCCTTGGTAGAAAGAAATTAAATATCTTAAGAGGGGTTGACACTTCTCGCAACTGATTTTTTTTTATTAACAGGTTTTTATATTTGTTCTGGCTTACGAACACTTTAATAAGTGTGCAGACATTCAAACAAGTACGTGTACAAGAATACACACACACACAATATATATATATATATATATATATATATATATATATATATATATATATATATATCATCCTCATCATCATCATCATCATCAGCCGTTACTAGTCCACCGCAAGACAAAGGCCTCAGACATGTCCTTCCTGATACGACTGTTTATGGTTTCTCTACGACAGTCTATACCCGCAAATTTTCTTAGCTCGTCAATCCATCGTCTTCTCTTCTTTCCCATGTTTCGCTTACAATATCCAGGGATCCCTAATATATATATATATATATATACACACACAGTATATATACATATATATACTTATATATATATATATATATATATATATAGAGAGAGAGAGAGAGAGAGAGAGAGAGAGAGAGAGAGAGAGAGAGAGAGAGAGAGATGTACGTATTCAGCAAGGTCTCCACTTGTAACAAGCATAATGCAACCTGTCACGTACATCTTCCTCATATGTCAATATTGCGTGCTGACGTATATTTATGATCATGCTACGCTTCTTAACGGGTAACCTTAGCTATGGAAAAGCAAAAAGCACTACAGTATATACAAATAGAATATTAAGCTATTAAGTATACAAATTTCATTTCTTGG
>NC_090752.1:13928269-13940769 GCF_036898095.1 Palaemon carinicauda
TTTTTTTTTCTTTTAATGGATAATTTTTTTTCCACAAAATATGAGGTTCAAGAACTATTGCCGTTCTGTCTGGCCAAAGTGTTAATTTTTTTTCTTTTAACTGCTAAAGTTTGTTTTTGTTTTCTCCAAAAAAAAAAAAAACAAGACTCAAAAGCTAAAGCAGTTTTGTCTGTGGTAAGTATTCGAACTTTTCTTTTAGCATCTAAATATAAAAACAAACTTGAGATTCGAAAATTAATGCAGTTTTGTCTGTACAAAGCATTCGATTTTTTTCATGGCAAAGCGTAGCTCTCAGCGGTATTCAGGTATCAGATCTTTGATTTTGTGCGAAAACTTTCTAAGGTTTGGGAAATCCCAGGTTGGCCAAAGCACGTTCAGAAACTTCTTTCTCGTTAAATGGCTTTCTCTGAGACAGCGTATGTCTTCCTCTTCCAGTTGTAAGACTTCCGACGAAAAACTTTTGGCTGTCATCGAACATTTCTTTTCCAATAAGTTTCATTTTCGTCTTTGCTATCTTCATAAGAAAAATCATCTCCCCTCAATAATGAATGGAGCGCAAGTCTCTCTCTCTCTCTCTCTCTCTCTCTCTCTCTCTCTCTCTCTCTCTCTCTCTCTCTCTGTATATATATATATATATATATATATATATATATAATATATATATATATATATATAATATATATATATATGTGAGTGTTTACACGCGCACGCAACTTCTTTCCGGTCATCTCCCCTCTATAATGAATGAAGTCCAAGCTTCTGGATATATTTATATATTTATATATATATATATATATATATATATATATATATATATATATATAGTATATATATATATATATATATATATATATATATATATATATATATATATATATTTATATATAGATATATATATATATATATATATATATATGTGTGTGTGTGTGTGTGTGTGTGCATGTACTTCTTTTCTGTCAAGCCAAGCTTTCCCACGTCCCTCGGATACGGGGGAGAGGGAGTCGTCATACCCTGGTGAGAGGGGATGCGTGTGCGTTTGTGTACTATCTATCTAAATATTTAGCCAGCATTTTTAACAGGCCGCGTACACTAGTTTACACATTAAAGTTCAAAATCACGTTTAATTGGATTTTATTTTGAACAAGACACAGAATTACAGCTCATAAAATCTCACATCACGTACGTTATTGAATTTTCAATAAAAATAGCTAAACTACTAGAAATTGGATTTTTCATAATGTGACTCCTATTTTGGGCATGCTCTAAAGAGTAAGGCGGTACTATTTTACACATGGATATCTTCACTATTTTTCTTAAGTTAGAGATTTAAAAGGAACGTTTTAAAATACACTATTGCTAACTCTTGTCCCAATTCCCCATGGCATATCCAGGCCAGAACGAAAACATTTAATGTTCCGTTAATGAATAAATATATCATTTGTTTAACTAACAAATATATCAAACGCAGCATGAAAAATTTTAACCTATACTCGATCAATAGCTCATTTCCCTGTTCCCTCTAACAAATCAGAACCACAATAAAAACAATAAAATTATGATTCACTGATTAGTAAATAAACAAATAAACGAACAAATTACCCAATATATCTACAAAGCAAATAACTAAACTACGGGTAATACTCTATCAAGTGTGAGATGGAATTTTTATAGAGGTCGTAAAATACATAATTTCAACATTCTCAGGGAATGAGTTGTACATCCTGTACTTTAGCTTCATAAAAGTCTTTTGATCTTTTATGATGTCTTAGTTTAATATTCTTATAAATGCGCTATTACTTGAGGTGGCACTTTATAGTACGAACTAGGATTACACTGAGAACTTAATTAAAACTTTCATCTTCGTATACTTAAAATTCTTAAAATCAACGTTTATTTCATTCTTGAAGTAGCTCTAAAGTGCGTAGCTAAGAATATGCAAGTGATGGGGGGGGGGGGAGTGTGGGGCGTCAGAGAGATGGGCGGATGTGGTGAGTTTGAATATGAGTGGGGTAGGACTGAGGGAAGAAGATGCAAAGAATAGAAATAGCTGAAGAAAGTTGACTCGAGCGGCTGACCCTGATATACAGTGGGACTAATAAGGTCGAAAGAACATTACAGCAGGTGAAACTCGTTGTAACCTAAATATTGTTTAATGTTAAATTGATCTTTCTTTGGATGACCTTATTATCATGATTCAATTTTCTCACCTATATTTCATCATTCCACCTTTCTTTCACATTTCCCATCTTTCTCTCAAGTTTCATCATTCCTACCTTTCTCTCTCAACACAAAGTTGCTTTTGATTAATCATAACCATAATCTAACTATGAAAATAGTCAACCATACATTAATTGTTAAAGCACCCAGTCGCCCGAGTATCCCCATATCTCCATTCTCTACTGCTCACAATCCTTCCATTCCCTCTCCTAGTCTTTTCTACTCGCTGGGTCTTGCTGCTATAACACTCTTCCTTATTGCTGAAAATATTCGGTTCCTAAATTGGGTGTTTTGGGTGCTCTTAGGCATGAGCCACGAATCACATAAAGCTCTTTGGGCTGAGCCGCCAACCCAATAAAGCTCTTTGGGCTGAGCCACCAACCCAATAAGGCTCTTTGGCCTGAGCCACTCAATAAGGCTCTTTGGACTGAGCCACGAACCCAATAAGGCTCTTTAGGCTAAGCCACCAACCCATAAAGCTGTTTGGGCTGAGCCACGAACCCAATAAAGCTCTTTGGCCTGAGCCACGAACCCAATAAGGCTCTTTGGGCTGAGCCACCCAACAAAGCTCTTTGAGCTGAGCCACGAACCCAAAAAGCTCTTTGGGCTGAGCCACGAACCCAACAAAGATCTTGGGGCTGAGCCATAAACCAAATAAAGCTCTTTGGGCTGAGGGTAGCATAAATCATGACTGCTCTATGGGCAGAACTAAACTTATACTCTCTTGAGTACACTCTTACTCATGTGGTTCCTAAATTGGGTCTGTTTTAGGTGTTCTTAGGGCTGAGCCACGAACCCAACAAAGCTCTTTGAGCTGAGGTTAGTAAAAATGAGGACTGCTCTATGGGCTGTACTAAACTTGTAGTCTCTTTGAGTACACTCACTCATGTAATTTGACGTCATGCGGAGCTATGGCATCTTGTCAAAAAAAGCCCTCGCCCGGAGTAAAGTTCCTGGTACCCAAAAGCAAGCAAGCGAGTCCCCCCCCTCCCCCCCCACACACACAAAACTCTACCCCAACAAGGACGGGATCCTAAATGCCACTGCATTGAAATACAACTCCTTATTACCCCCTTCCGAGTCTAACAATTGAGTTACGAGACATTTAACTGCGACGCCCCGGGGTGCCGAGATACCCACGATGAAGTAATCATGACAAGTCTCTTCTTCAAGTCCACGAAGGGATTTCTCGCCTTCCTCTGAGAAAATGAACGCGAAAGTATTCATTTCGCCTCGAACTACCGCTAGTGAAATAGATTGTTTAATGGCCAATTGTGAGAGTCCCAGTGTTTTTATCATATAACCAAGTGGAGTTATATGACATCTAAAGGAGAGAAATTGTCGAAGATAATTACTTGGCAGGATTCTAAGGAAAGGTTTACACACAGCTCGGCAACCTTTTTAAAAATTATTTCATGCTGAAGATTAAGCGATTACTTATGAAGTGTTCAGTTATGTATTTTCACTTTAAAATAGTGATTTGTAAGCTACTATTGTTATTCCTAGCTAAGCTACAACCCTAGTTGGAAAAGCAGGATGCTCTAAGCTACTTTTGTCTAAAATTCGTTTAAATTATAAAACCAGTAATGAAAGGCATGCATGCTTTTATATAAAAGTACGAATTACTATTTCTGTTAGATAAATAATGTTTTAGACTATTAAGACAATTTAACCAAAAATTGCAAAATCATAACTTCGAAATTCACCACGACGGATGTCACCACAAATACTTCACAGGATTTTGTCTCCTCCGTCTGCCCAGTAGAGGGCGTGCGTAGGGCGAAGAAGATGGAAGAAAAATGGAGGATTAACGACGCCATCGTTATCCGCTCCCATATCTTTTGACAAGAGTAAATGAGCCAATCGTCCCTTATGGTGCCATACGGGTCGTGCTATCTTGATCCACAAGGCCTCGTGTCTACGAGGTTACTACTGCCCTAACTCAATTAACATGATCTGTTTCTCCGGTCTTTTTGTTTTTATTAAATCAGCCATAAGAGATATCCCTTAAATGGAGTACTGAAAGATATCCCCAATCATCAATCAATGAGCTTTTTTGCTTGATGTCTAACATCAAGCAAGGATATACTACGAAATAATTGAGCCATACTAGAAAATCCCCAAATATTCTTAATTACCTACAACAACGAAGTTGGAAGGAGGTTATGTTTTCGCCCCTGTTTGCGTGAAAGTGTGTGTTTGTTTGTGAACAGCTTCCTGGCCACACTTCTAATCGTAGAGTAATAAAACTTGCAGTGATTACCTGTTATGTAAAAAGTTGGAAATGATTAAATTTTTGAGGTTCAAGGTCACGGTTAAGCAAAATGTCCAATTCATGTGATCAACCATAAGTTTGGACATTGCTGTCATAGAGACTTCACACTTGGTTCATATTTAAATGTAAGAAAATCCACGCTAATTAATACATGTTAGGGTCAAAGGTCAAGAAAAAAGTTCAAGAAATAAGTTGCCGTGGCGGAGGTCTGCGCTCTACCGAGTGCCCCTCTAGTTTCCATAAAAAGTCCACAGAATGGTAAGTAACTTGAGTGGGTTGGATAAATGTTAGAAAAGTTAAATCTGAATAATTTGGAGTGCTTTTTTTATATTAAAGCGAGTAAATTTCTCATAGCGTTGGACACCAAAGGCGAAATCAACTCAGCACTCACATAAATTCAGTTGATTAATTTTGCTTGTGGGAACATTTGATAAAATTTTTTTAATGTTTTGTAATCAAGAAATAAGAGACGTAATGGGATCCGTGCCGATGGAATTGAAACTCAATTATCAGTTTTGGAAAAAGAAATAAAAATTAAATATATCAAATCGCAAAATGGCGGTGGTCATCTCTTCACGAACTTTATCTATATTTTTAATATCTGAATATTATCCAGTTTCTCAATTTGTACTTCTTTTCTTAATGTCATAACATCTCCCTTCTTTCTGATTTAATTGTGGATTTCAAATAATGTATATTCTCTGAACTATTAACCCTACCACGACTTGGGCGAGACAAAAATTTTTGTTTAACACTGGAGATCATAATTTTAGTACAAATATTTTCACTTCATTGTTTTTTATTTTTAATAATAATAATAGTAATAACAACAATAATAATAATAATAATAATAATAATAATAATAATAATAATAATAATAATAATAATAATAGTAATAATAATAATATTATCATTATTATCAGATAAGCTACATCCCCAGTTTGAATAACAGGATGTTATGAGACGAAGGGCTCTAACATTGAAAATATCCCAGTAAGGAAAGGAAATAGATATATAAACAAATTACAAGAGAAGTAATGAACAATTAATATAAAATATTTAAAAAAAATTAAAGACATTAAAATATCTCTTTCAGATATAGAGTGAGATTTATATAAACCTGTTCAATATATAAACATCCGCTGTATGTTGGAATTTTTTAGGTTCATTTTTCATTATTCAGTATTTTATATTTTAAATTATTTTTCACTTCCATAACACTATCTCTCCCTCTCACTCTCACTGTTCTTAAATTCATTTTTCATTATCCTGTATTTTATTTTTTAAATTATTTTTCACTTCCATAACACTATCCCTCCCTCTCACTCTTCCTGTTCTTAAGTTCATTTTTCATTATTCTGTATTTATTTTTTCTTCATTATTTTTCACTTCCATAACACTATCTCTCCCTCTCGCTCTCGCTGATCTTAAGTTCATTTTTCATTATTCAGTATTTTATTTTTAAAATTATTTTTCACTTCCATAACACTATCTCTCCCTCTCACTCTTCCTGTTCTTAAGTTTATTTTTCATTATTCAGTATTTTATTTTTTAAATTATTTTTCACTTCCATAACACTATCTCTCCCTCTCACTCTTGCTGTTCTTAAGTTCATTTTTCACTATTCTGTATTTAATTTTTTGATTTATTTTTCACTTCCATAACACTATCTCCCTCTCACTCTTGCTGTTCTTAAGTTCATTTTTCATTATTCTGTATTTTATTTTTTAAATTATACTTCACTTCCATAACGCTATCTCTCCCTCTCAATCTTTCTGTTCCTAAGTTCATTTTTCATTATTCAGTATTTCATTTTTTGAATTACTTTTCACTTCCATAACACCATCTCTCCCTCTCACTCTTGCTGTTCTTAAGTTCATTTTTCATTATTCTGTATTTTTTTTCATTATTTTTCACTTTCATAACACTATCTCTCCCTCTCACTCTTGCTGTTCTTAAGTTCATTTTTCATTATTCTGTATTTTATTTTTTGAATTATTTTTCACTTCCATAAGACTATCTCTCCCTCTCACTCTTGCTGTTCCTAAGTTCATTTTTCATTATTCAGTATTTTATTTTTTTAATTAGTTTTCACTTCCATACCACTATCTCTCCCTCTCACTCTTGCTGTTCCAAACTTCATTTTTCATTATTCAGTACTTTATTTTTTTAATTATTTTTCACTTCCATAACACTATCTCTCCCTCTCTCGCTGTTCATACTTTCTCGCTTTACCACAGAACTTTAGTCATTCACTTTATTAAGCGATAATGTCTCTTTTTTTCCGCCCCGACTGCAGTCGTTAAACCCACAACTGCAAATTGGTTGGCTTTATTGGCGAACTTATCACGTCACTTGAAGAGGGCCCCGAACTACCATATACACGTAGAATGAATTTCAAGTGTGGGCAAAAATATACTAACTTTATTATGAGGTCTATATACACACATGCATACTTATATATACAGTGTGTGTGTATATATATATATATATATATATATATATATATATATATACACTGTATACGTATACATATGCATACTGTATACATATAAATATATTTGTTTTTGTGCATACATATATAAACAATCATATACATAAACATAACACACATATATACAGTATATACACAGAATATGTGTGTAAATAAATATAATATAGTGTTTATACATATACATAAGTCTCTCTCTCTCTCTCTCTCTCTCTCTCTCTCTCTCTCTCTCTCTCTCTCTCTCTCTCTCTCTCTCTATATATATATATATATATATATATATATATGTGTGTGTGTGTGTGTGTGTAGGTATGTATGTTTATATATGCATATTTCATTTAAAATGTATTGTCTGCCCCTGGTTAAAGTTAATTATTCAACAAATTTGTTATCTACGAGGAAAACAAATTAATTTACCAAGATAGGATGAAATTCGGTTCGTCTTCGCCTAACAAGTAATAGGATTACTGCTCATCCATAAACAAGATTAATATTTTAGAAAAAATTCTTTTTGTTTTTAGATATTCTCTAAAAGTTGTATTATTATTATTATTATCATCATTACTTATTATTATTTCTTTCTAAGCTACAACCCTAGTTGGAAAAGCAGGATGCTACAAGCCCACGGGCTTCAACAGGGAAAATGGCCCAGTTAGGAAAGGAAACAAGAAAAATAAAATATTTTAAGAGTAACATTGAAATAAATATCTCCTATATGAACTATAAAAACTTTACCAAAACAAGAGGAAGAGAAAAAAGATAGAAGAGTGTGCTGGAGTGTACCCTTAAGCAAGAGAACTCTAATCCATGACAGTGGAAAACCATGGTACAGAGGTTATGGCACTACCGAAGACTAGAGAACAATGGTTTGATTTTGGAGTGTAGAGAAGGATTTAAAATTAAACCTCTTAAAAATAACTAAATATAACTAAATGGTCAAAAAGAAAACCTGATAATTATTAAGAGATCTCAAGTCGATTCCGTTCTTATGTGATATTAATCGTAATTATGATAAAGATCTCAAAACCTATAATGAAGCTAATGAATATTTTTCACAGTATCAAATTTCGAGCTTCTAAAACTAAGTTTTTTTTTTTTCTAAAAATGGTATTCAAATATCTATAGTCCTTGGAATTAAAGTCATCAAACAGCCCCACTTTAAAAAAGTAATTGCCAAACGGTTGCAATGCAACATCCGACCTATGGTATCGTTAATAACACGATTAATTAACAGCTCGGATGCACAAATGAATATAGCTAATTCCCTTATCATGACAGAAAACGGAATAAAAATATATTGAATACTAGGAAATTCCCACCCAATTCCTATTTTATTTACGATGCAAATGGCGTTCCAATTCCCGTACAGCGCAAGAATCCTTATCTATAAAAATCAAATTGAAAAATACCATAGAAATGTCTTTTTGATTTCAATGATATACACGAATGCTGGCCTTTCCTATGCGAGTTTTATTCATATTTGAAACTATGGTTAATAAACTTTTGTTTGAAACTCCTTTGCAATGATTACAGATAGATTGTGTATTGCATAAAGAATGTAAACTAAGATGTTAAGGTATGATTTTAGAATTATATATCATAATATAACAATTAAAAAACCATCAACTACATGTTAAAGCTTCATACAAATGTTGGAATTTTAAAGTGAATTCAAACGATAAGAAGAGTTTATACATACACACAAACACATACATTATATATATATATATATATATATATATATATATATATATATATATATATATATATACATAGATAGATAGATATATATACTGTATATATATATATATATATATATATATATATATATATATATATATATATACATACAGTATAAATAAATATATATATATACATATATATGTATATATATATATATATATATATATATATATATATATATATATATATATACACACACGAACATATGTATATATATTAAATACATATACATAATATATACTTTTATATAATCTTACACATGTATTACTAGGAAGTAGTTATATGATAGAAATAAAACATGGTCTTGCATTAAAAGTGTAAGTTTTCAGGCTAGTAATAGCTCAACATATTAGAGAACTATATGGAAAAATTTAACCTTTAACATAGACCAGAAACTTATAAAACACATGCATTCAGGTTAGACATTTCTTACCCACCTCTAAAATCCAAATTCCTCTTTTCAAATCACAAAACTTCCAAATCCAAAATCCTATCTTAAAATGAAAATATATCCAAATCGAAAATCCTTTTAAAATGAAAACATCTCCAAGTCTAAAATCCTCTTTTAAAATCAAAACATCTCCAAATTCAAACTCCTCTTTTAAAACCAAATCGCCCCAAAATCCAAAATGCTTATTTAAAATCGAAACACCTCCATATTCAAACTCCTCTTTTAAAATCAAAACACCTCCAAATCCAAAATCCTCCTATAAAATCAAATCATCTCCAAATTCAAACTCCTGTTTTAAAACCAAAACGCAATTTAAATCCAAACTCCTCTTAAAACCCAAACACCTCCAAATTCAAAATCCTCTTAAAATCAAAACATCCCAAAATTCAAACTCCTCTTAAAACCAAAACGCCTCCAAATCTAAAATCCTCTTTTAAAACCAAAAACACCTCCAGATACAAAATCCTCCTTTAAAATCAAAACACCTCAAAATTCAAACTCCTCTTAAAACCGAACACCTCCAAATCCAAAATCCTCCTTCAAAATCAAAACATCCCCAAATCCAAACTCCTCTTTTAAAACCAAAACACCTCCAAATTTAAATTCCTCTTTTAAAACTCCAAAAAAACTCCAAATCCAAAATCCTCTTTTAAAACCACAAAACCTCCAAATTCAAAATCCTCTTAAAAACAAAACACCTCTAAATCCAAACTCCTCTTAAACCCAAAACACCTCCAAATTCAAATTCCTCTTTTAAAATCAAAACACCTCCAAATCCAAACTCCTCTTAAAACTAAAACACCTCCAAATTCAAATTCCTCTTTCAAAATGAAAACACCTCCAAATCCAAAATTCTCTTTTAAAATCAAAACACCAAATCCAAACTCCTCTTGAACCCAAAACACCTCTAAATTCAAATTCCCCTTTTAAAATCAAAAGATCTCCAAATCCAAACTCCTCTTTTAAAATCCAAATCCTCCTTTAAAATCAAAACACCTCCAAATTCAAACAATTCTTTTAAAATAGAAACCCCTCCGAATCCAAAATCCTCCTTTAAAATCAAAACACCTCCAAATTCAAACTTCTCTTTTAAAACCAAACACCTCCAAACTCTTTAAAATCAAAACATCCTTATGACTCAAGGAACCTTAAACGAAAACTTGGACGCAATCACATCATCTTCAATGGTAACCTGAAGCCATCTGAAGGTGCAGCATCGAGATCAACCCTGTTTGGAGAGCCCTGAAGCAATAGGAGCCACCGAGAGAGAGTTCAATCATTTATCCCCTTTTCCCATCCTCTTCCCCCATCCTGTAATCCCCATCAACCTTATCCCCACGACGAATTAGGTTTCCGTTAATACCCACAGGCAGGAATTACCAGCCGAGACAAAAACTTCCATGAGCAAATTGAATTTTCTTTTTCTCATTCTCGGTGACGTAAGACAAATGACGATAGGTCACTGTGTGTATGTATTATATGTTTATATATAAACATTATATATATATATATATATATATATATATATATATATATATATATATATATATATATATATATATACACACATATATACAAATACATATACATATATATGTATATATATATATATATACATATACATATACATATATATATATACATATTTATATATATATAAAAATATATATATATATATATATATATATATATATATATATATATATATATATATATACACACACATATATACATATAAATATATATATATATATATATATATATATATATATATATAAATATATATATATATATATATATATATATATATAATACTCACATATAGATACGTATAAAAACATCTATAAAGCTTATAGACAGTACCATCTAGCTCTGAGTGTATATTACTAAAAAATAAATACATATATATAAGTATATACAAGCTCTGGCAAGTTTTATTTATACAACATATGTAGGTAAAGCTTGAAAATAGTTTGCAAAAGAAGCGATGACTCACTGCCCTCCGGGTCAGGTTAGGACCTGGCGCCTTAAGTTAGGACCCAAACCCCTAGATTAGGTTGGGATACGCAAGAACCCAGCCCCTTGGCTAGGTTGGGATACGTTAGGACCCCAGCTCCTAGGCTAGGTTGGGATACGGTAGGACCCAGCCCCTATGCGTCACGAGAATGTTCAAACGTACTCCAACAAGTGATATCACTTTATATATATATATATATATATATATATATATATATATATATATATATATATATATATATATATATATATATATATATAATGACTGCAACTACCCTTCATATCTCTACTAAAGAAAGAGATTTAGAAATTCCAGTTCAACCAGGGTTTTCTTCGACATCAAACATTTAAGTTAAAAAGAACACTGCTTAGTATACAAATCAGAAATTACTGACAGGGGCTATTCAAGGCTATAAGTATTTTATTGCTAAAATGTTCGAGGCTTCAAAGGGGAAATAGCTTACATACCTCTAAAATTGTGCGCTATCCCACATTTCTTTTTAAGCGTTTTTTTCTCCATTGATGCCAAAGGGAAATTAAAAGGCACAGCCCATTGACAGCAAGAAAATGAATAACAAAAATAATCCCTTTATATCTCAAATGCCATTAAGGGGGCTTTGGTGAAGAATCTTATGTTTTATGGTACGTCCTCAAGCAATAGGTCCAGAACTCTTTCATTCAGTGTCCAGCCAGACGCTTACCTTTCGACCTTTGTAATCAACTATTGACTAAAGCATCACAAGGGCATTTCATAATATTTATTGCATTCTTGGCCCAATTTTCAACTTTTCAATCATCTCTTATCCCTTCATATATGACCTCATTCTTTCATGAACCTTTCATATACCTCCAATCTGCATTAGGCATTCCAGAAAAATAAACAAATCCTGTAAGTCTAATAGTTACACTCTTATTATTTTCGCCAGCCCCGAAAACGAAGGGCTGTACATAACCTCAACTTTTTTCCTATGAAATCAACCTAGAACTTTCAACAATACTCTAAGTCTTACAAGCAATACTGTTCCACTTAAGAAGTCCAGTGTCTTCCACTATCTAATTTATCTTTCCATAAAATAATCCGTTTCTCTTTTACTTCCTTATCTTCTAAATAAGGGCAAAGTCTTACATTCCTTTACATCTTATTCCTCCAAAGAAAACTTCAGTCTTCCTTTGCTTTAACTTTTCCTCCTTCAAGAAAGTCGATTTTCCCCTTTAAAGGCTTAAAAGTCCACTCATGAATGGCAGAGGCAAGGTACAGTGACAATGCCCTAGAGACTGACTATATATACATATGATCAGCATCCAAG
>NC_090752.1:13948269-13955769 GCF_036898095.1 Palaemon carinicauda
GGATCCGATGCCGTTCTTTAATATATTTTTCAAGGCCATCTATAAATACCTTGTTCTCTTTAAAGAGGTTAAACCATTACAGGTGGCTTAACTCCGTCCGTTGCTCATCTTCAATTTAACAAATTTATAGTTTAAAAGTTTAAAGGCCGCTCATGAATGACAGAGCAAGGACAGGTGACATTACCTAATCAAGCAGGACAATGCCCTAGAGACTGACTATATATACATTATGATCAGCACCCAAGGCCCATCTGCACCCAAGCTAAGACCAAGGAGGGCCAGGCAATGGCTGCTGATGACTCAGCAGATAAACCTATAGTCTCCCCCGAGCCCCCAACCCCCACCCTTAGCTCACAAGGATGGTGTTGTTTCAGCGACCAAAGAAACTACCGACTTTGAGCAGGACTCGAACCCCAGTATGGCTTTCACCAGTCAGGGACGTTACCACATCGCCACCACAACACTGAATAGTATGAATTGAAGGAAACAGATAGAGATCTTGTCTAAGGGTATAGAAACTGCACTGACCATAAGGTATTTAACTTACAGAGTAAGCCAAAATCATTCTTTTTTTTCCCTTATGCCACTCAGTCATAAAGCGTACTTCATCTATGTAAGCATGTTTCATCTATATGTAAGCATACTCCATATATACAAGCGTATATCATCTATAAAAGCATACTTCGTCTAAGCAAACGTACTTCATCCATGCAAGCATACTTCGTCTAAGCAAACATACCTCACCTATGAAAGCGCACTTCATCTAAGCGAGCGCATTTCCTCCATGCAACTACACTTCACCCATGCAAGAGTACTTCATCCATAAATAAGCTCAGGGAAAATTATTAACACACATGATCTTCCTGACTGTTTTCCTTCACAAAATATTTTCACCTAAACACGTCCTATTACATGAATTCATATCTATTTTTTGTTAGATTTTTGTAAATAGAATAATTACACCAAAAATGTAAATGAATAAAATGTAATTGTATTTTATAATAATAATATTAAAGAAAAAAAAAAACACGTCCTCTTACATTTTCCAGTTACGATAATGAAGGCAATGTGAGGCAAGGATCAGTCTTACCACACACTGTTTTCACAACCTTGGGATGTTATCTTCTCGGATTAGAAAATTCTTAATAAAACGATATTTGCTTATAGTTACAAATAAAAATACATTGCGTGCCGTAACCATTAAGGTCATTAATTAATTTCCCCTTCTTCATGCATAGTATTTGCATATAAGTTTCCTCGAACTAAACATCAAGGGATTTTGTTACATTTGGATGTAGTGATGCTACATTTATTGGAATAAAACTTAGAATCATTATTAAATATTACTGTGTAGCATTTATGTGCATTTATTACGCTTATTCATACGCATTTATGAACAACGAAACATTAATGCTTCGGTATTTCCAATCAAGGGATTTATATAAAAAAAAAATAAATGTACCCAAATATTTAATTTTGATGAGATTGGATCATTTTAGAACATAGTCCATCCAAAGTTTTTATGAGGCTTCAATTAATTAGAGCACAAAGGTCTTCCTGTTTAAATATAACTATTTTCCCATATTGATGATAAATAAGCCGATTCTTTAAATAAAAAAGATAAAAAAACTAGTAATCAACAGTAATTAAAGATTAGAAATGGATATTGAGAAATGTATAATTTTAAACCATATAATGGTTGCATAAATTTAATGTTGTTAGTGATCTTAAAATATTTTATTTTGATAGATTTTTCCCAGTTGGACACCTTGGGCTTAGAGCATTATGCTTTTCTAAAAAGGGTTATAGCTTAGCCAGTAGTAATAATAATAATAATAATAATAATAATCATCATAATAATAATAATAATCATCATAATAATAATAAATGAAACGATGGATTTCAAACGAAGCCATTTTTAATGACATTTAAGACTATATTTCTTTGAAATACCGAAAATAAAACCTTAATAAATGTATTAAGATGTTAAAACAAGAAGATTCTTGTGGGTAAAAGTCAATGTCAACTTGCATAACAACTGAAAGAAAATCACCTCGACCATCTAAAGATTTGACCTAAGGCTTCTTGTCGATAATCGTAACTAAATAATGGATAGCTCTTAGTTTTAAATTTTTTTTTTTTTCAAATATAATGGCCGATTTTCTCTCCCAAAACAGCGAAAACTAAAAAAAATTAGAGTTCCCACCTTTAATAATTAAGTAGCCCCAGTTTTAAATGTTTATTTACATACATAACATTAAAAACCCTTGAAATCTTAGGCAGCTCACCATGTAAGGCATACAAAAAAAAAATATTAGTTTTAATATTTTTTTCAAGTATAATGGCCAATTTTTTCTCCCAAAATGGCGAAAACGTTAAAAAGTTTTGAGTTCCCACCTTCCATAATTCAGTAGCCGCACCTTTAAATGTTTATTAACATACATATCAACATTAAAAAAGCTATGAAATCTTAGGCAGCTCACCTTTTGAGGCATACCAAGAAAAATAGATTTCGATCCTGGATTATAATCTATACGTTCGCTAAACAACAAACCCCTTTCAACTGTCTATCAAGATCATGATCCGGATTAACACAAATTTCATAGACTGGCCATTAAACCAGTTATAGCATTTACATTATTAAAAAATGTTAGAAAAATCCTGACCTGGCAACAGGCAGTACTTCATACGGTCGAAATAAAACAACTATTATGATATTACAAATACTCATTAGTTACTCCATGAAAATCTTCCCGTTAATCACAAATATAACAGACAAACAAACATTAGTACAAGCAAACAGGAAAAAAGTATTATCATTATCATTATTATAATTGTTATTATTATTATTATTATTATTATTATTATTATTATTATTATTATTATTATTATTATTATTATTATTATTATTATTATTATTATTATTATTATTATTATTATTATTATCCTTATTACGAGCTAGGCTATAACCTTTGTTGGAAAAACAAGATGCTACAAACCCAAGGGCTCCAACAGAGAAAAATAACTCCGTGAGGAAAGAGAACCAAGGAAAAAATACAATAAAAGAGAAGAATAAACAATCAAAAATTAAATATTTCTTTGAGAAAGAGATGAGGAAAATAATCCTGGATGAAAAGAGACAACGCAAAGAAAGCATCCCACGGGAGCTGATCGTTATGAGAGGAGTCTGAGATAAGACCATTTTATTAGTCTTTGAACAAACGCGATTCTTGCATGACTCTGACAAGGAAATGATAGTGTACGAACAGCGAGAAATAAGATATTTAATTCAAGGATGTTACTGTTCTTGAAATATTTTACTTTAATTATTAATTCTCTTGTAGTTTATTTATTTTTCCCTGTTGGTGCCTTCGGGCTTATAGCATCCTGCTTTTCCAACTATGGTTGTAGCTTAGCAAGTAATAATAATAATAATAATAATAATAATAATAATAATAATAATAACAATAATAACAACAACAACAACAACAATAATAATAATAATAATAATAACAATAATGCTAACAACAATAATAATAATAATAATAATAATAACAATAATGCTAACAACAATAATAATAATAATAATAATAATAATAATAATAGTAATAACTGCATTGCACCTACTTCCTCCGTTCCTAAAATTATACGTTTATGAATACATGCAATTGTTCCGTGGCTAGTTTACTCATGGTAAGGGTAGAAGACTCTTTAAATATGGTAAGAAGCTCTTCTCGGAGAAGGACACTGCAAACTCAAAACATTGTTCTATAGTCTTGAGTAGTGGCATAGACTCTGTACCATGGTCTTCCACTGTCTTGGGGTAAAGTTTTCTTGCTTGAGGGTACACTCAGGCACACTAATGTATCTGTTTCCTTTTTTTCTATCCTAACTTAGCTATTCACCCTGTTGGAGCCCTTAGGCATAAGTTATAGAATCCTACTTTACCAATTTGTGTTGTAGTTTGGCTAATAATAATAATAATAATAATAATAATAATAATAATAATAATAATAATAATAATAATAATGATAATAATAATAATAATAATAATAATATGTTCTGAGGTTGTTAAAAGAAATATGTATGACATCGGAGAACATAGTGCAATATTGAATATGGAATTCAATGTTAACACACGATGCCACTGAAGAATTGTGATATATCTGTGATAACCGAATTCCATAAAAAATGACATTCTTATAAGGACATGCTACTTACATTATTATTGACAATTGATTTATAAAACGTTATGATAGGATACCGTATTTATTCTATGTCCTGCATTGGCTTCAGAAATAATGATATTAATGTTAAAGTCAGTTTTGCTTCTTGATGAAAAGATTACAATACAACTGTCTACTTTTCGAAGAGAATTAAGCTATTCTAATAAAAAAGTGTTGACAAAAGATTCAAAAATTGTGTTAAAAAGTCGCAAAGAAATAATATTTAAAAAGGGAGTAAGTTAACAAAAGTTGTAAAAAAAAAAAAAAAACAATAAAAAGGGTGTAGTTAACAAAAGATGTAAAGAATAAATAAAAAGGGTGTCAGTTAACAAAAGATGTAAAGAAAAACTAAAAAAAAAAATGTGTTAACAAAAGATATAAAGAAAAACTAATAAAAAGGGTGTAGTTAACAAAAGATGTAAGGAAAACTAATAGAAAAGGATGCTAACACATACAAAGGAAAACTAATAAAAAAGGGTGTTAACAAAAGAAGTAAAGGAAAACTAATAAAAAGTGTGTTAACAAAAGATGTAAAGAAAAACTAAAAAAAAAAGGGTGTTAAAAAAAGATGTAAAGGAAATATAATGGAAAAGGATGGTAAAAAATACCAAGAAAACCTAATAGAAAAGGATGTTAACAAAAGATACAAAGAAAAATAAATAAAAATGTTGTGAATAAATGATGTAAAGAAAACAATAAATCTAATACATTTCAGCAACACACTCATCATTTCTTCATCGTCTCACATAAATATAAATGAATTTTCTGAAAGCAAAGCAATTTCCTTCCAGCAAACGTTCTTATTTCTTCATTTATTTCTTCTCGTTTTCAAGTAACACCAACTTTACTAATACATCTATAATGGTTTTCCAGGTGATATAATTTAGATTACAAATAAAAATTGCAAGGGAGTAAATCCACAATAATATTTATGCAAGATATGTTAAAAATCAAAGTTCAGAGAGAGAGAGAGAGAGAGAGAGAGAGAGAGAGAGAGAGAGAGAGAGAGAGAGAGAGAGAGAGATCTGGATACATAGGCAACAGACGAAAAGGGGCCTCTAGAATCTCCTTTTCAATTATATATACAGTATATATATATATATATATATATATATATATATATATATATATATATATATATATATGTGTGTGTGTGTGCATATATATATGCATGTATATATATATATATATATATATATATATATATATATATATATATATATATATATATATATATATATATATATATATATATGGATAAATATCAATACAACATCGTGTTCAAATAGAAATAAATTTCTACCTCATACTTGGGATCGAACGCTAGCCTTTCATTAGAAGGGGCTAGCGTTCGATCCCAAGGATGAGGTAGAAATTTATATATATATATATATATATATATATATATATATATATATATATGTGTGTGTGTGTGTGTGTGTGTGTGTGTGTGCATATATGTGTCTATGTATGTATGTATGTGTGTGTGTATATTTGTGTGAATGACTAGAAGAATCGAGCAACTTCTCGAAAGCTCTCTTTGTATTGTAATTTGTAATACTCTTCAAAGAAATATGAATATGGATTTCCTCCCCTATTTTATACATAGCATTATATGTGATATATAATAAAAATTATAATAACCGATTACCCCCCTTAAACGCATACGACCCTACCATGCGCAGACTTCATTCCTTTTGTTACGCCAATCTCGCCCCGGGCCACTCTCCCTCAACTCCCCTTCACTCAATTTTCCTATTAATAACCATTTATTTTTCTCTCCGCCTCTTAACACGTCCGCAACCTGTTTAATCGCTCCCAAATCACCCCCCTGCGTCCTGCCTTATCGTTTCCGTATCGCATCGTTATCGGGGATTAAAACAGGTCGTCGAGCGACTTAGGGTACAACGCAAACTTTAACGTTCCAAATTTTTATTCTAGATTCTACCGAAAGTGGTATCGAGTTTGTGGCAGAGAATGCGAGGATAAGAAAAAATTCTACTGCTTGAGGGGGAATTTTTATCATTCGATGATTTTATATATATATATATATATATATATATATATATATATATATATATATATATATATATATATATGTATGTATATATATATATATATATATATATATATATATGTATATATATATATATATATATATATGTATGTATATATATATATATATATATATATATATATATATATATATATATATATATATGTATATATATGTATATGTGTATATATATATATATATATATATATATATATATATATATATATATATATATACATATATATATACACACATTTATATATATAGATACATAATTATATATAGATAAAAGAGAGAGAGAGAGAGAGAGAGAGAGAGAGAGAGAGAGAGAGAGAGAGAGAGAGAGAGAGAGAGATCTGGATACATAAGCAGCAGACGAAGAGAGGCCACTAGTTTGTTTAGTCTAACAAATAAGCACAAACCGAGAGAGAGAGAGAGAGAGAGAGAGAGAGAGAGAGAGAGAGAGAGAGAGAGAGAGAGAGAGAGAGATCTGGATACATAGGCAGCAGACGTAGAGAGGCCTGTACTTTGTTTAGTCTAACAAATAAGCACAGACTATGAGAGAGAGAGAGAGAGAGAGAGAGAGAGAGAGAGAGAGAGAGAGAGAGAGAGAGAGAGGAAATTTTCCTTTCTCTTTCTTCCATCTAGCTGCTCAATCTCTCAACATATTAATTTTTAATGCAACAGCGGAGGGTATTCCTTATATAACCGTTGGCGTTGAACGGCCTCCCAGGTCCCGACTCCAGCCCTGATGGACTAAAAT
Organism: Palaemon carinicauda; assembly: GCF_036898095.1. Classification (NCBI taxonomy): domain Eukaryota; kingdom Metazoa; phylum Arthropoda; class Malacostraca; order Decapoda; family Palaemonidae; genus Palaemon; species Palaemon carinicauda. The sequence goes on from NC_090752.1 coordinate 13,955,315, forward strand.
TCATGATTTGATCAAATTCAATTTACATTGAGAGGGTATAAAAATTTTGGTTGTACTATTCAAAAAGTAATTAATAATTGTATTTAAAAAGGATAAGAATTATAAAAGGAAAGGCCGCCATAGTAAATTTTACTCTCCGTTTGTGAGTTAAATTTATATTTATATTTATATTTATATTTCAAATGGATGCTGATAAAAAGATATATAGGAAAGGGCATAAGTTAGATTTAATCCCGAAAAGAAAATTTAGGTTTTATTTCCAATAATTACATTTTCCGAAGAAAAAAATGTGTAAACCTTTTTTCCAGAATTCTCCAAGAAAAAAAGTATTATTGGTGCAAATATCGTGAAAAACGGAATATAAGAGTTACAGGAGAAAGGAAAAATTGTAGGAGTAACATAAGCTTCAATAAATAATAAGTCTCTTGTATATGTTCGTGGAGATTTTTCTGCAA
>NC_090752.1:13960769-13970769 GCF_036898095.1 Palaemon carinicauda
ATTCTTAACAATCATTTCGGTCATTTTTCAAAGTTCAAAGTAGCAGCAAATGTTTTTTATGTTGAACAGGCTGACTTAAATCTTTTTATAGTTTATGACATATCTGTTTTGATGTTATTGTTGTTAAAATATCTTAGTTAATATTTTCTCATATTTATCTATTTCATTTCCTCACTGGACTATTTTCCCCCTATTCTATTGGAGCCCTTGCGGTTATTGCATCTTTTCCAACTGGGGTAGTAGCTTAACTAATAATAATAATAATAATAATAATAATAATAATAATAATAATAATATCAACACGTTCGGATTTTAATTCTCAGCTCAATCTAAATTTTAGTAAGACAGCAACTTAATTTTTTCTTAGCACCCTGGTTTTATTATTCTAGTTAATAACTCTTATCGGTAAACAAAATCACCAACATAAATAGAAAAAAATACCAAAATAAATGACATTAAAACACAAATTTAATTTTATTACAAAGAAAATTCCGCGTGAAGAGAAGAGGCTGATCAAAAGAAAAAAGAAATAGAAAAATTAGAAACTATTACTGCATGCATGTATGTTCGTGATTAAGTACGTACATGAAAAGTGAAAGATGACAGGAAAAACAAGTTAAGTCAGATGAACACCAAAGCAAGGAAGGAAGTAAGTGGGAGTAAGAGAGGTGGAATTCAATGAGCGCTGATATGAGAATCTATGTTGTGGAGACAGACAGACACAACGGGTGCAGGTGCATAACCCAGAGAGAGAGAGAGAGAGAGAGAGAGAGAGAGAGAGAGAGAGAGAGAGAGAGAGAGAGAATTTGTTGTCAAAAAAGGACCATAGAATATCAAACAATTTATGTATAATTAAAGGGTGCACTGTTAGAGAAAAGATGTATAATGGGAAATTATGTTCAAGGCACACCAAGAATCGACTTTGAGTATTAGAGAGAGAGAGAGAGAGAGAGAGAGAGAGAGAGGGAGAGAGACGATATACTGAGTAATTATTCTCAATCGTCCTCGAGACATGTTGACGTCCCGATCACCTAAAGAATTAATTTGTCAATGCTCTCTCTCTCTCTCTCTCTCTCTCTCTCTCTCTCTCTCTCTCTCCTCTCTCTCTCATACTGAAAAGTCGATAAAGTCGATTCTTGGTGTGCCTTAGACATGAATTTCCATTATACATCTTTTCTCTAACAGTGCACTCTTTAATTATACATAAATTGTTTCATACTCAGGGTGCTTTACTTAACTACAAATTCTCTCTCTCTCTCTCTCTCTCTCTCTCTCTCCTCTCTCTCTCTCTCTCTCTCTCTCTCTCTCTCTCTCTCACGTTTACAATAACGAATATGCATTACATTTCACATTAATGAGACGACTAAGCCTTACAAGAAAAGTCAGTCCGAGGAAAAATTACAATAATTTTATTTCTCATAACTGCGGTGAATAATTAATTCGAGTCAATAACTGCATAGAGACGGTATAAACAGAGGTAACTTAGCAAACATTAAACCGAAAAAAATAAAATGCATTAAAATACCTTTTACGTTCTGTATTTAAACAAGGGCAAGGTAATCGATAAGTGGAAGCAGGAAGGAGACTACGCTGCTCACACACCACACAGACAGACAGATAAATAGAGAGAGAGAGAGAGAGAGAGAGAGAGAGAGGAGAGAGGAGAGAGAGAGAGAGAGAGAGAGAGAGAGAGTTCAGTGAGCAGTAAAAGTCATCCATCATATCTGAAATCAACTGTGCGGATATCAAAAGAAAATGGATGATCGTGAGAGAGAGAGAGAGAGAGAGAGAGAGAGAGAGAGAGAGAGAGAGAGAGAGAGAGAGAGATTTAGGGGATGCAGTGAGCAGGAAAAGTCATCCATCAGGATTAAAATCAACTGTGTGAACATCAATGGAAAATGGAAATGAGTAGAAAGAGAGAGAGAGAGAGAGAGAGAGAGAGAGAGAGAGAGAGAGAGAGAACATTCTTTTTACCATTGTATCGAATCCTTCGCAGACGTCATTTAGAGAGAAAATTTGTGTCAATTAATAATGACTGAATTTTAATGAAGCCTTATATATTTATGTATATACAGTTCACGCTTTCACTTATTCGTATAAAACATTAAGAGTAGTATATATTAATGTTATAAAGATTACTTTTGTAATATAATCCTATACAAATAAATTCACAATAAATAAGCACTACTTTTGTATATGTACAAATATACACACATGAAGTATTTGCACTACAAGTGTCGGTGCCTCAAAAAAAAAAAAAAAAAAAAAAAAAAAAAAAACTTGGTGGATAGAGTGTATGTGTGTTCTACTAAGTCACCTTTGAAGACCTTTTAAATTTCTTCAAGTCTACTTTAAATATAGAAAAAAGTTCTAAAGACGTAAAATATGAAAGAGAAAAAATTTCGATCTAAAGCATGGAATCCTCATCTGTCCACAGAGCTTTTCTTGTGCGTGAAGGTCGAAGAGCTTAACAAACCCATGATAAATGTGCGGGAACCTAAGCTCCTTATGCATTAAGCTGTTCGATCAGGTGACTGACTCGTCTTCAATTACGATGAACGAAAAAATGAAGAGGGGGAAAGTTACGGGTAAGGGTATTGTCCCCTAACTTCCTTAAAAATTACGAAATCTGACACTTCTGAAATTTGCAATAGATATTGGAAGATTTACATGACTGGCGATTGGTTATAATTAGAAGCTAAAACATATATACAAACATATATATGCTGTGTTCTAAGTAGAATTAATGGCAATGGGTCATAATTAGAAGCTATAACATACATACATACATACATACTGTACTCTAAAGTAGAATTAATGGTAATGGGTCATAATTAGAAGCTACAACATACATATATACATACATACTGTATTCTAACGTAGAATTAATGGCAATGGGTCATAATTAGAAGCTACAACATACATACATACATACTATATTCCAAAGTAGAATTAATGGCAATGGGTCATAATTAGAAGCTACAGCATACATACATACATACATGCATACTGTATTCTAAAGTAGAATTAATGGCAATGGATCATAATTAGAAGCTACAGCATGCATACATAAATACATACATATAAACATACATACATACATACTGTATTCTAAAGTAGAATTAATGGCAATGGGTCATAATTAGAAGCTACAGCATGCATACATACATACATACATACTGTATTCTAAAGTAGAATTAATGGCAATGGGTCATAATTAGAAGCTACAGCATGCATACATATATACATACATACATATTGCATTCTAAAGTTGAAATAACAACAATGGATAATAATTAAAAACTACAACATACATACATACTGTATTCTAAGGTAGAATTAATGGCAATGGATCATAATTAGCAGCTACAACAAACATACATACATACATACATACATACATACATACATACTGCATTCTAAAGTTGAAATAACAACAATGGATAATAATCAAAAACTACAACATACATACATACTGTATTCTAAGGTAGAATTAATGGCAATGGATCATAATTGGAAGCTACTAAATACAAACAGTCTGTATTCTAAGGTAGAATTAATGGCAATGGGTCATAATTAGAAGCTACTAAATACATACATTCTGTATTCTAAAGTAGAATTAATGGCAATGGATCATAATTAAAAGCTACAACATACCTACACACATACATGCATATCTAAGGTAGAATTAAGAGAAAATATAACAGAAAACAGAAGTACTATTTTACTGGCGATGTGTCACGAGATTCTAGTAATCATCTTGGTCAATCGAAAGAGATAAAAACTAGAAACAACTTATTCCACTCAATTTCAGTGCCATAATCGTTAAAAGCCCAATTACCAAATGAAACAGCATAACAGTTCAGTGGTCCTGCTCGATCAATGAAGGCATCAACGTACTCAACTACCGACATAGTCCAAGTGAAGGAGTGAGAGTGATCGAGTAAAGAGGTTGCCTTATCTATTTGCTCATTAAACCAAGAGCAATAAACAATTATTATTATTATTATTATTATTATTATTATTATTATTATTATTATTATTAGCTAAGCTACAACCCCAGTAGGAAAAGCAGGATGTTATAAGTCTAAGAGCTCCAACAGGGAAAAATAGCCCAATGAGGAGAGAGCAATTAATTTTCATCATCATCATCATCATTATTATTATTATTATTATTATTATTATTATTATTACTACTACTACTACTACTACTACTACTACTACTACTACTACTACTACTACTAGCTAATCTACACCCCATCGTTGGAAAAGCAGGATGCTGTAAGTCCAAGGGATCCAAAAGGATAAAATAGCCCAGTGAGGAAACGGAATGAGGATATAAATAAACTATTTAGTTAATGAATAATGAATATATCTTCAGATCAATAACAAGGTTAAAATAGCTCTTATATATAATCTTTGAAGAGAGATTTATAAAAGCCGGTTCAACAACAACAAAAAATATTCCCTTAAGTTTGAACTTCTGAACTTCCACCGATTCAACTGCCTGATTAGGAAGATCATTCCCCAATATGGTCACAGATGGAATAAAATTTCTAGGATACTGAGTAGTATTAAGCCCTATGGTGGAGAAGGCCTGACTGTTAGAATTAACTATCCTGGCGATGGTAGAGACGTTAAAATAATTTAATTAAATCAAACTAAATAATTGAATTTAAAAAATCAAGACCTACCAAAGGAGTTTTTGCTTCATAAGTTTACGCAGCTGTGCATAAATATCATGGACTATATGCAGTTGTACCTAAATATCAAAGATTAAAAAAAAAACACACACCCACCCACCAGACAGTGGAGAACAGAACTTCAAAAATACTATATCCACAACAATTCTTTAGATGCTACATAACCAACTGAATTCCCGCCAAGCCAAGTAAAGGAGATATTTTGATGTGGAACCCGACCAGACCAACGTCTATGAGCTCAGGTTCATCAGAATCCGACACAATAATTATCAACAGACCATAAATAGACCTCTTTAACCCTAAAGGGGGACTGCGCGCCCCCCTCCCCTCCCCCCGTTAGCTTTTCATTTGCAGAAAGACAAAGACCCGTCTTGAATTGAAGGAAAAGATTCGATAGGTAAACAGAGCCCCCCTCGAGCGAGACGTTTTGTTTCGGTGTAAGGAAGACCTTTGTTTTGAGAGTAAACAAATGTTTAGTTGGATGGAGGTATAATCCACACAACTTCCTGGTATCAATTAAAATAAAAAGATTTGGTGCTTTACACATAAGCATTGCTTCACTGTATACATTGCATTAGCTGTAAAATGCTTCTGTTATTATTATTATCATTATTACTTAATAAGCTATAACCCTAATTGGAAAAGCAGGATGCTATTGGCCCAGGGGCTCCAACAGGGAAAATAGCCCAGTGAGGCAAGGAAACAAGAAAAAATAAAACTTTTAAGAGTAACAACATTAAAATAAATATTTCCTATATGACCTATAAAAACTTTATCATAACAAGAGGAAGAAAAACAAGACAGAACAGAGTGCCCGAGTGTACCCTTAAGCAAGAGAACTCTAACCCCAGACAGTGTAAGACCATGATACAGAGGCTATGGCACTACCCAAGACTAGTGAACAATGGTTTGATTTTGGAGTGTCCTTCTCCTAGAAGAGCTGCTTACCATAGCTAAAGAGTCTTTTTTTACCCTTAGAAAGAGGAAAGTGGACAGTAAACAATTACAGTGAACTAACCCCTTAAGTGAAGAAGAATTGTTTGGTCATCTCAGTGTTGTCAGGTGTATGAGGAGAGAGGAGAATAAGTTAAGAATAGGCCAGACTATTCGCTGTGTGTATGTAGGCATAGGGAAAATGAACCGTAACCAGAGAGAAGGATCCAATGTAGTACTCTCTGGCTAGTCTAAAGACCCCGTCTGTTTCCGTATCTTTACATGGGCATAAACATTATATCATTAGGATTCTAAAATCTATTCAAGGAATTACGGTTAATAGTTATAACATCACACGTAATCTATACAAATAAATACACACAAAATATATTAGGGTTCAGTACGTAGGCTGCGGATTTCTGTCACTGAGTTTGTAACGCTCATATGCCCACTCTACTATAAATAAGCAGAATTATTTGCTAAGGTTATAAATAGGGCAACCTCACTCTTGTAGACTTGCTATGAACCAGGGTCCTGTCCTCTTCTGGAACTATCTATCTATCTATCTATCTATATATAAACATTAATATATACACACACACACACACACACACATATATATATATATATATATATATATAAAACATATATATATGTATATACAGTATATATATATATACATATATATATATATATATATATATATATGTGTGTGTGTGTGTGTGTGTGTATGTGCGTGTGTGTGTGTGTGTATGTGCGTGTGTGTGTGTATGTGCATGTGTGTGTGTGTGTGAATGTGCTTGTATTTCAATAGTTGTTTGAAGCAAGGATTTTCGCATCTTAATAAATTCATTTCTAATCTCATATTTCTCTTAAGCCTAAATAACATGTCAACATTTTATCCTGCGGAGAAATGCAAAGATAATTAAATAGGTTTTTTGACATGTTCAATAAGAATGTATACTAGATACAGATAATCAGGTTATTTACAAACATTCTTAAATAACAAAGTGGAGAGCTATCTAAACAAAGCCCCTCTCCATTACTAATTCTTTATAACACTGCGATCTAACCCAGCGTAGATATTTTATATTATCCTAGACAGAGTTGTAGCTCCCCAGGGTATGACTAACTTAAGATTCACACTGAGACAACTAATTTGACCCTAGCAGCTGTTGCAACAAGGCAATGCTTGACTTAACATAGTATTTTTTTCCCCTAAATTATTTTGACATCTTTCTACCACCACCAGGATAGTTACTTCTAACAGACATGCCTTCTCCACCATAAGGCTTTATACTTCGCAGTATTCTAGAAGTTTTATTCCAGCTGTGACCATATTGTGGAATGATCTTCCTAATCAGAAGGTAGTTTTAATGATCTTGAGTACAGAAACTACCAAACGTGAATACTAAGACTTCTATGACATGCTGTGCAACAAATTTACACTTGGCGCAGAAGATTTAAGGTTTAAAGGCTGCTCATGAATAGTAAATGCAAAGGGACAATGTTCTAGCTAGCAGGACAATGCCCTAGAGACTGACCATATATACATATGATCAGCGCCCAAGCCTCCACCCATACAAAGCTAGGACCAGGATGGACCAGTCAATGGGTGCCGATGACTCAGCAGGTAGTCTTATAGGTTCCCCAAAACCTCTCATCCTTAATTCAAAAGAATGGAGAGGATGCAAACACTACAAGAAGCTATCAAGCTTGAGCGGAACTCGAACCCCAGTCCGGCAGATCGGTAGGCAGGGAAGTTTCCAATAGGCCACCACAACCCAGAGGAATTGAAATAAACCAGTCCTCTTGGCGTTGATAAGGATCTTCCTCACCAGGTGGTGTTATGTACTGCAACACACAACGCCTGTAAAACTCAGGTGGGGTCCAGGGGCATCCCATTGGCGGCGGAAGAGGACGCTTGAGCTGATCTGAGGCCTTTGTATACACAGGACGGCAAGAGAGACACAGGAACCATGACCATTCGACACCTGCACCGTATTCGTAGTGGATGTTTCATTTTTTTTAAATGGGTGGCCAAGTTAACCTACTACCACTCGACTTTATTGGAGCTTCCTCCTTGGATCTGTTATTAAGTTTTGCGAGTGAAGGGAGTATTACTGTTGTCTTACAATATGGGTAAATCGGGACGTTTGGGCTACAAATCACTAAATAACTTTGAGGAAGAATAAAAATTATTTTTGAACAGCAAATAGTTCCAAGCAAAGATCCTATAAAGCAATGTCAAGAATGGCTTGAAACTTCTATATCTACAAACAAACAAATTAGAAACAAAACTATTCTTGCGTGGTGTAACTTAATTTCTACTTACAAATTTAAAAGTATGAAAAATTATCTAAATAATAAATGCTAAAAAAATGAAAAAAGCTAAAGTATTATACAGTGAATTGCTATATATATATATATATATATATATATATATATATATATATATATATATATATATATATATATATACATACATACATACATACATACATACATACATACATACATACATACATACATACATACATACATACATACATACATACATACATACATATATATATATATATATATATATATATATATATATATATATATATATATATATATATATATATATATATATATATATATATATAGGTGATCCGAAAAGTCCATGCATATAACGATGATGGACAGTATATTGCATACGCAAAAAAACTCACGATTTTACTTAAAATACATTGCTTCAATTATGAGTTAAATTATAAAAGACGTTGATAAATATAGGCGAGTAATGGTTATGAGTATAGACGAGCGTAACGATGGTTTGCAAAAAGGGTACTACATAGCAGCACTGTAAGGCTCTGGATCAAGAACAAAAATGGATTCTCCCTAATAAATCATAAGGAAGAGGACTAAATGCTGCTAGCAATCACTGAAGTAATAATCTGCATAGGCAAAAATAAAGTTCAATTTCAACTTTTTTTTTTTTTTTTTTTTTTTTAAGACGCAAGATCTGCGAATTCCGAAACAAACTAGAGGGGGTACTCAGTAGAGGTCAGACCTCCGCCGCGGCATCTTATTTCTCGATCTTTTGCTCAACCTTGACGTTTGACCTTAACATGTATTAATTGGCGTGGATTTTTATACACCCAAATATGAGCCAAGTTTGAAGTCTCTGTGACAACGATGTCCAAACTTATGGATGATTACGTGAACTGGACCTTCTGCTTAACCGTAACCTTGACCTTCAAAAAAATGTAATTATTTCCAGCTTTTTACATAACAGTTAATCCCTGCAAGTTTCATTACTCTACGATTAAAATTGTAGTCGGTAAGCTGTTCACAAACAAACAAACACACACAAACAAACAAACACACACAAACAAACAAACACACAACCAAGTGGTAAAACATAAAATCCTTCCAACTTCGTTGGCGGAGGTAATCAGAGTTCAGCAGCGGTTCAAAAGCTATTCATAATGTACCTTTTAGTGAACCCTACCAGATGACTGTTAAATTAACAGCTTCTACATTACAACAAGGCCCTTGAATCTACCCTTAGGAATACCAGGTTTGATTAGGTTTATCCCGTTAACCATCCATAACAACAAATCTGATGCCCTTTATCTAAAAAGGAGATGAAACACATTATCATTAACGTAAGGTTAAGATATTTTTATATATCAACACTAACTATTTCAAAAGCAACAGTTTTTTTTTTTTAATCTGAATTGCTATCCACTGATTGCATTGAATATATAACAAGCAACACAAATAACTCTTATTTTCTTAATGCATTATATACATTAAAAAGAAATGTTAACAATTGTAACCTTTTCTCCCCAAATTACGACTGGGACAGAGTTAGCCTGCAGCATTATGTAAGCATGCTTTCTACTACGACAACATCATCAACTCCTCCTACGCCTATTGACGCAAAGGGCCTCAGAGGATTCATTGGCTAGATACATCAAAGGATAGCCAATTTCTTGTGATGTGCAGTGCGTAAGGTAAGTGGCACCTGCCGGTCCATTCTAATTCTAGTAAGATCGACCGTCAGGCATCAGGAGTAAAAGCCCAAGAAACAGTTTGTCCATCGCCTTAAACTCAATCCGTCAACCTGCTGCCACTGACTTCATCGAGATTTAAACTAAAATATTATTTCTTTTACTCGCAATATAAAAAAGATCTTATTTTTTTCCCCGACTACACCAGATCCTGATATATTAATAAAATAGCACAGGCAAATAATACATTAGCATAATCCTAATCGAGAATTCCCGTGTCATTTTTTCCAGAGAATAAAAAAAAAAAAAAAAAAACTAAACATGCGGAATGGCTAAAACTTCATAAGCGCTCATGGTTCA
>NC_090752.1:13978319-13980819 GCF_036898095.1 Palaemon carinicauda
TGTGTTCCACCACGTCATGTGCCTAAACGTCAACCTAACATCAAAAGACTTCTCTCTCTCTCTCTCTCTCTCTCTCTCTCTCTCTCTCTCTCCATGTACCCTACAAGAGACACTGGTGGTGGTTAGGGAGAGGGGGGGGGGGGTCATGTGTCTCGGGGCGGTTTCTGAGGTCTTGCCTTTCTCTTCCTACAAGGACGTTAATTGCAAGGCTCCTCGTTGCGCCCTTTGAAGTTGAGCGGTCACGCGGCCTAATGCACATTAAGAACAACACAAGACTCTTCACATAATGCGCAAAGGTAACAGTGCGTCAATGGTAATTTCTTCTTAAAAGTGTTTAAAGGTTTAAAGGCCGATCATGAATGGCAGAGGCAAGGGATAGTGACATTGCCCTTTCAAGCAAGCCCTAGAGACTGACCCTATATACATATGATAAGCGCCCAAGCCCCCTCACCATCCAAGCTAGGACCAAGGAGGGCCAGGCAATGGCTGCTGATGACTCAGTAGGTAGACGTATAGGCCTCCCCAAACCACCAATCCTTAGCTCACAAAAATGGTGAAATAGCAGCGACCAAAGAAACTATCGAGTTTGAGTGGGACTCGAACCACACTCTGGCGTCTACCATAGACGACCTAACAATACCATAATTGTTACTAATGTATCCATACCAGAAAATGTAACACAAATACAACACAGTAATCTAGAAGTTTTATTCCAACTGTGACCAAGTTGTAGAATGATCTTCCTAATCGGGTAGTTGAATCAGTGGATCTTCAAAAGCTCAAACTTGCAGTAAATGTTTTTATGTTAAACAGGCTGACGTGTTTCTACAGTTGATATAAGAAATATTAATGTTTTAATGTTGTTAATGCTTTTAAAATATTTTATTCTAATTGTTCATTACCTCTTGTATAATTTATTTATTTCCTTATTTCATTCCCTCATTGGACCATATTCCCCTGTTGGAGCCCTTAGGCTTATAACATCTTTCTTTTCCTGCTAGGGTTGTAACTTACCTAGCCCGGGTAAATGGGGAGGGTTGGCGGCAGGAAAGGCATCTGGCCATGAAAAATTAGCCAAAACAACTATGGTCAGTGAGTATAATAATAATAATAATAATATTAATATCAATAATAACAACACGGACCATATGCTCCCTATCTAGTCCCGAAGCGAGAGGTAGAGGCTGTGAGTTGCATTATCAGCCTTACATTGTCTTAGTGTTCTACATTTTTATTAAGAAATGAGGAACGAAAATGATAAATAGCAACTTTCCCAGCAAAAAAACCCTTCTGACTAACAAGACGGTACAGTTTGTTTACGTTTAAATGAACGCAACAAAGATTGTTTACATTCGAAAACAGGGGATGAGGACCGCAAAGTTTACATTACATTTACAAAATTGAATCACCCAGAATGAGGTACACTTCAGAAGGTAATGCCGGAAGGAAGCCACAAATTGCTTTATATTTCAAAGGAGAGAATCGTGGTTTGTTTTACATTCGAAAGAGAATTCGCTTTTACGAAAATTACTTTTGGAATTAAATTTGAATAAACTAATAGGTTTTTTATTTTTTACTTGGAAGATCAGTCACGAACGCTTTTAATTCAGAAAAATGTTCAGGTTTGGAAGTGGAAAATCAATGTTTTCCTTCTAAAGTAGAAGGTACGCTTTAATATATATATATATATATATATATATATATATATTTATATATATATATATATATATATATTTATATATATATATATATATATATATAGATATATATATATATATATATAGATATATATATCTATATGTATGTATATATATATATATATATATACATGCATGCATGCATACATACATACATACATATATATATATATATATATATACTCAAACTGGGTTAAAAATTATAGAAAAAACAGATTGATTAAATCTTAAAGACATTTTAACATAAATTAGACTATTCTATTTTGCTTTACACTTAAAATCTATTTTCTACTTATGAAGGAATACTGAAATTTCCAAATGTTTTACGTGGTAAATAAAATTCAAGGCTAGTAAGCGATGGAGTCAATCATAACCAAGTTATATAACGTTCACAGTTACTATTACTGCATACATCAGACAATAACTTATAGGGAAAATCCACAAGCACAACTAGCCGAGTATCATATTAAAATATCCAGAATATCATTTAAAGGTAAAGGCGTCTGGTTTCAGTTCCAGCTTCATCAGAATAGATGCTCACCAGAACGTCAGGCAAGCCCAATCCCCCACTGTCGTGCTAACCACAGAAGTGGCCTCTCACGTTCCCGGGTGGGGATCGATCTGCTACCAAGCGAATGCTAGGCGAAGACATTACCACTGAGGCATCTAAATTCTATTATAACTACACTATTTTAGTAGTTGAAGGCCAGACAATAATTACAGACAATTACCACATCCAAGAAATATGCATGTTACGATGGACTTTCGTTTGTTTGTTACGTCAGTAATAGATAGACTACATT
>NC_090752.1:13983319-13988319 GCF_036898095.1 Palaemon carinicauda
GTACATGGCGTACGTGACTTTCTCCAAAAGAATATAATTCCTAGTCTTGTTGCTAGCAATTATCCAAATATATTAGCAAAGGTTCCTATATATACATACATATATATATATATATATATATATATCTATATATATATATATATATATATCTATATATATAAAATATATATATATATATCTATATATATATATATATAATATATATATATATATATATATAGATAGATAGATAGATAGATATGTACATATATAATATATAAATCATATATATTATATATACATAATATATATATAGATAGATAGATAGATATGTATATATAATATATAAATTATATATATATACATATATATATTATATATATATATATACATACATACATAAAAACAAAAAAATGCAAGAAATAATACAAGAATGTAAAAGGCGAGTCTTCTTAATACCAAATATTCAGTAAAAATAATATAAATAATCAAATCATAAAAGAATCCCTGAATACACCATAAGAAAAGGGGACGACTTTGGGCAAATGCCACAAAATATCAAATTTCCCGACGACTGAATAGTTCCTCCTCGCACACTGACATGTTGACCTATTCCTTTTCGTCTTTCCCTTTCATCTCCGAGTCGTAAACTTTGGCTCAAAGTAAAAGAGAGATATTACTGATGGGGGCGAAGAGTACCCCAGCGCGAGTGGTGACGTCATCAACGCAGCTGCCAGATATTTGTGCAACCGAGCGGCCCAAACGAACGACCCACCCACTGGGGCAGTGTGGATGTGTTTAACCCCCTTTTTCCGGACGTAAATGTTCCACTACAACCAGAAACCGCGATGTGTTAGACGAGGGGAAATGAGGGGAGGTGGAGATGCGTTTCGATTTAAGTCATGGGTTGAATTGAAGAACAAATAGGAAAGCCAGGTAGGTACAGTAATGCAATGGGAAATAACATACACTTTCATATTACAGAAAATGAAGAAATAACATATCAATTTCAGATTACAGAAAATTAAGATATAACATATCGATTTCAGATTACAGAAAATAAAGAAATAATATAACGATTTCAGATAGAAAATGAAGAAACAAATAAATTCAGAATACAGAAAGTGAAGAAACATAAATTTCAGATTACAGAAAATGAATGAAAACATGAAAATTTCAGATTACAGAAATATTAATATAAACAGGTGTAAATTTCAGACTACAGAAAATGAAGAAATCAGCATAGGCCTATTTAAATTTCAGATTATAAAAAAATTAAGAAATAATACAAATTTCAGATTACGGAAAATGAAGAAATAACATATAAATCTAAGATTACCAAAAAATGAATAATAAAACAAAGGGGAGCATATCTATTGATGAAATAAAACAGAATAATTGAAACAAATTATAAAAAACTGTTGAGGGTAACACGTAATATGAATGAATTGTCATAACATAACAGTGCAACAAAAGATAAAAAAAAAAAAATCGGTTACAAATTATGAAAATCTGTTGAAGGTAACACGCAATGTGAAATAATGTCCATAACATAACACGTGTAACATAAGATAAATTAAACAAAAAACATCCTTACAATTAATGTTTATAACATAACACGTGTAACAAAAGTAAAATTAAACAAAAAACATCCCTTACAATTGATATTTATAACATGACACGTGTAACAACAGATAAATTAAAAAAAAAAAAAACATCCCTTACAATCAATGTTTATAACATAACACGTGTAATAAAAGATAAATTAAACAAAAGACATTCGTCACAAATCGTGAAAATCTGTTAAAAGTAACACGCAATGCGAATGAATATTCATAACATAACACGTCTTAAAAAAAAAAAATAAAAAAAGCCCGTTACAAATTGTGAAAATATGTTGAAGGTAATACCCATTGTGAAGTAATGTTCATAACAAATCAGGCGTACTAAAATACAAATTAAACAAAAGACACCCACTTTAATCATCCCCCCATAACATAGTCATAAATAATATGGATCTAATATTTGCCGGTGCCTAACCACCGAAACTTATTCGAATCCGTCTCACAGTGGCAGCATCAGCAGCTTCCCCTGATTGTTGCCAAGGGTTCTATAGCCAGGAAGAGCAGGAAGGAAAGACTGACTGGATACAAGACTTTATGGTCCGTGTATAATCGTAATCACGTGATTAAACCGCATCCGTGAAGATCACGTGCCAACAAAAATCTTATCTGTTATTGCAGATTCTTGGGATATTTTTAAGCATGCAGCAGGGTGAGAGAGAGAGAGAGAGAGAGAGAGAGAGAGAGAGAGATTATAATTAACGTATTCAATTACAGAAAAAGTGAACTCACAATCTTGTACAGATTAAAATGGAAGTCATACGTAGAGAGAGAGAGAGAGAGAGAGAGAGAGAGAGAGAGAGTTTATAAACAACGTATTCAATTACAAAAAAGTGAACTCACATATATTGTATAGATTAATATGGAAGTCATACGTTGAGAGAGAGAGAGAGAGAGAGAGAGAGAGAGAGAGAGAGTTTATAAATATCGTATTCAATTGCAAATAAGTGAACTCACA
The DNA here is from genome assembly GCF_036898095.1 of Palaemon carinicauda. Classification (NCBI taxonomy): domain Eukaryota; kingdom Metazoa; phylum Arthropoda; class Malacostraca; order Decapoda; family Palaemonidae; genus Palaemon; species Palaemon carinicauda. The sequence continues at coordinate 13,985,879 of NC_090752.1, forward strand.
GACCATCTATACGATTAATATGAAAGTCATACGTTGAGAGAGAGAGAGAGAGAGAGAGAGAGAGAGAGTTTATAAATATCGTATTCAATTGCAAATAAGTGAACTCACAGACCATCTATACGATTAATATGAAAGTCATACGTTGAGAGAGAGAGAGAGAGAGAGAGAGAGAGAGAGAGAGAGAGAGAGAGGGTTACGGAGGGTTATATTTTACGACGGGTGTAATTTGGCATTCGTGACACCAATAATGCCAAAATTCGCACTCCCCTTTTCACGGCCGACTTCCTCTACTGGTCAAAATGGCTTGCCTTGACTCTCTCTCTCTCTCTCTCTCTCTCTCTCTCTCTCTCTCTCTCTCAACGTATGAATTTCACAGTAATCGTATACAAGATCTGTGAGTTGACTTTTTAATATAATTTTATGCATATTCTCCTTCAATGAACCCGTAATTTATAATCTCTCTCTCTCTCTCTCTCTCTCTCTCTCTCTCTCTCTCTCTCTCTCTCATGTATTACGTGTGATTTCGATAGAATATACGACTAATGTACTATCTCTGCCACATGATTTTAATTTTGATTGATTACATGTTCCATGGCCTTTCCTTATCTCCCATAAGTTATCTCTCAATCTTCTCTCATAAGTTATCTCTCAATCTTCTCTCGTAGGTTATCTCTCATTCTTTAACTCTCTAAATAATCGAGGCTTCCGTGGGCATCGTGCCCACTTTAGTGCCTAAAATATAAAATAAGCTACCGGAGACAGAAGAGATGAAAAGATATTTTTTTAAGTATGTTTTTGAACCAACCGATGTTTTGAAAAGTGACTCTTCTTCACAAAGTCAGTAATATAAGTCATATAAAATCGTAAGACATGATTGTATCAACATTTTTTCTATACTAAAATCACTACAATCTTATTGATCGAAGAGTAAATTTTATTCACCTTCGTTTGTATTATATACTAAAAGATTGATGTGAATTTTAGAAATTCTCCATCATAGCGAATGAAAAATGATCAAATATTGGAAGTCATTTGCATATAAGTGGGTAACAAAACGCCAGTGAGACCTTGGGATTACGGAAGATTTTTATTTCTTTAGGCAAAATATTTTCCTGTCTGCTTCAGCGTTTTGAGACTGAATGTGTTAAAGACAGCCATCTTGTTATCAACTGAAGCCACCCTTTGTCAGAGGAGAGGTGTTGGAGCCAAAAGAAAATACCAAAATACAGTTAGAAATCAGATGAACTTTACTTATTGCTATAAAATAAATACATATTGATTTTACCATTGATGTCGTTTACCCTTTAAGACAATTTAAAGGTAGCTACTCAGTGAATGTAAGTGCATAGATGAAGTATTTTATTTTAGATATTTCTCATTTCTGACTAAAGGGACACGCTTCCATCATCTCCCTTTTCTTCGTTATGTGATAATGTGTACAAACATAAAGCCAATCCTATCAATTCTTAATAGAGTTATATTCATTTTCTGCATAAAAGGTTCATAATTTATCTTTTGAATCAAATATAACATTTCCACTCTTTGTCTATCTGTTTGAGCTTCTTTGACCCTTCTGCTTTGCTTTCCAGCCAACTTCATCCTCGGCACTTTTCTAGTCTTCTAACTTTCCAGTTCTTCCCTTCAGGTTATCAGTCCCCCACTCCTGAATCGCCCAAGCTTCCCTGTTCCCCAGGCTCATTCCCTAACTCTTTGGTCTAATTAAATTCTCAGTTCAACATTTCTCGATTTCCTTAACTTCTAAGTTCTCAGCTGTTATCCAATTTCCCACTGGCCAGTTGCGATTTATTCAACGGTTCCAGACTTCTCTGTTATCATCAATTCAATGTTTTTATAATTTACTGCTGAGCTCCGCCAGTAGGTCTTCCTTCCTCTTCACACTCCAGTTGGCCTTATTTTGCAGTTAGATATTACTGCCTCTTATTGCTCTTTCGCACGCCCCTACCGTGCAATCAGTCGTCCCCCATATTGTTAATAATTTTGAGGGTTCTCTCTCTCTCTCTCTCTCTCTCTCTCTCTCTCTCTCTCTCTCAATACTTCACTATGCCCATTTATGACATTAGATACGGTGGTACTAGAAACCGGAAGTCTTCTAGTTAAAAAAAAAAAAAAAAAACAGTGTTCAAGGGGTGAGATTACAAGACCAACATTTACCCGAAGATAAGCAGGCAGCAGCTCGAATTTACTGGTGGTCATATGTATGTATGTATACGCACATATATACTGCATAGATAAAAATATATACACACACACAAACATATATATATATATATATATATAATATATATATATATATATAGAGAGAGAGAGAGAGAGAGAGAGAGAGACACACACACACACATATATATATATATATATATACATATACACACATATATGCAGTATATATAAACACACACACATATATATATATATATATATAA
>NC_090752.1:13993319-14003319 GCF_036898095.1 Palaemon carinicauda
GAGAGAGAGAGAGAGAGAGAGAGAGAGAGAGAGAGAGAGAGAGAGAGAGCATATATATATAATATATATATATATATATACATATATATATCAATTATTCAGATAAAGTTGTCACTCAATGTTTTTTTTTTCTAAAATTGATGTGACCCACTACAACAAACTAACCACGATTTAATTCTTACAAGATTAGAATCACAATGGAGTTGCTTAGGAAATAGTTCTAATTTGTTTTATCTCTCTAAAATAAATAAAAGGAACTGCAGGTTAGGTTAGGAAAGGTCGTATAATACCATGAAGTGGAACCCTAATTAAAATCTTGCTTAGGTTTGATAAAGTCCACTTGAACCAGGAGATGGATGAGACGGTGGGTGTCATGGCTGAGTACTAAGCCAACTTATTTCTGGGACTATGTTCGATCCCTGAAAATAGCTCACATAGCCACCCAGCTATGAATGGGCACCATAACTAAATGTGGTCAAAAGAAAGGGCATGGGGCAAGCAAGTTCTAAAAACCTTCTTGATATAATAGAAGTCTGAATCCTGCTGGTGGCAACTACTGCATGGTGAAAAAGATATGTCTAAAAAAATATACATCAACACAAAACATATATGTGTATACGAGTCAGTTGGTGTGTATACATATATTTCAACATTGTATATACCAAGATTACTGAACCTTGGCAGCTAACGGCGATTAAAATTATTATGTTTAAGCAAATGTTTACACCGAAAATGTACGACCCTATCCAGAAATTGTATGTCCAATTTAAGGGGATTCCCTATTTGATTTCCCTCAAGAAAAGTCTGAACCAAAAGCTACCAAAGGATGATGAAATAACTTCAAGGTACAAATCTGACATGGCTAACATTTTTACCCATTTTGTGGTGGCCGTCATTCCTCAAAGTTGATGAGGGCTAGTTTACATCTCGACCTGCCACTCATCGCTCCAGAAGTCATAAAAACCTACTCATTCTGCTTGGAGATCAGCCAGACTGTCGCGTTTTTGCTTTGGTAACTTCAAAGTCAGAGGTACTACTCAGTCAATTACTGATTACTGCACTCTCCGTTCTTATAAGAAGTTTATTTTCTATCCATTATAATAACTATTTATTTTATTTATTTATTAGCTTTAATATAAAAAAATTTTCATTCAAATGTCATCGAGATTAACTTATTGGTCTGGTTAATCTCCTCCTTTTTAATAATAATGAAATTGTCTATAGATTATAAATATGTTATATATCACCCATTTGTCCCTCTATTAATTCTTTCATAGATCTAAAAAAACATTTGGAAGCTCATTCAGGCAAAGCTCATTAAGCATACATGAATATATTACAAAATTATCTCCTCCTAATAAAGAGAACGTTCCACCAAATCATCAATGTTAATGATGTGGAATTATCGTACCGCTTCAGCAGAATATGATAGTGTCAGGATGTCAGAAAGCTCAAATTCAATCAATCAATCAGCATAATACGATCGTAATTACCCACTCTTCTTAGCCAAAAACCATCACATTGATCCATTTGGTGAGCATGCCTAGGAAAGATCTACAGACCAGTAACTGAAATGGGATACACAGTCCTTTATGTAGAACCATCAATTCAAGTAAACAATCTACAGACACCAATAACTGAAATGGGATACACATCCCTCTATGTAGAATCATTTAATTCAAGTAAAAAAGAACTACAGAGACCAGCAATTGAAATGGGATACACAGCCCTATATGTAGAACCATCTAATCCAAGTAAACAAGATCTAAAGAGACCAGCAACTGAAATGGAATACACAGCCCTCTATGTAGAACCATCTAATTCATGTAAACAAGATCTGCAGAGACCAGTAACTGAAATACGATACACAGTCTTCTATGTAGAACCATCTAATCCAAGTAATCAAGATCTACAGAGACCAACAACTGAAATGGGATACACAGCCCTATATATAGAACGATCTAATTCAAGTAAAAAAGATCTACAGACACCAATAACTGAAATGAGATACACAGTCCTCTGTGTAGAACTATCTAATTCAAGTACCAAGATGAATCAGGACAGCTACAGTGTGGCTTAGGCAACTTCAGCTGGAACAGATTTGGAATCCGTTCCTGCCTGCCTAAGGACAAATGGGTCTTTTCTTGAGGAAGATCCCTCACCCTTTGATTTAACAGCCATCCACAAGGCAATGGAGCTTTACAAGAGAGAAGCAGGATTCTATAGGCTTATCCCTTACCCAAGGATGATTCATGTAAATACGATGCAAATTAATCCCTTTCTGACGAAGGTCGGAAACCGGAAGAAGTATAACCTCACATTTAAGAAATAAAAATGTATACACAAAACATACACACATGTAAACATTCGACGATGCAAGGAATGACATATGCATAAACTTTGCATAATTACTTTTACAGCACATACATAACACACACACACACACACACACACACATATATATATATATATATATATATATATATATATATATATATATATATGAATACATACATACACACATATATGAATACATACACACATTATATATATGTATATATATATATATATATATATATATATATATATATATATATATATATATATATATATATATATCAGTTTCTTGGGAAGTCTCCAAAGGTGAGAGTGCAAAACCTATATGTATATATATGTACGTATGTATATATCTATTAGCAATTCTCGGAATTTTTTCCCACCAGGTTTTGTATAAACAGATAAAATATACTCATGACCCAAAAGAACCTTCACCTGGACTGCCATTGCAAAACAGCCAATTATAAATTCAAGAATAAAAGCGGAACTTTACCTTTTTAGGAGTGTTGTTTTCAGTCTGTTGCTGTTGTTGATGTTTACTTTGATGCTGTGACGTCATGGCTGGCGAGTATTATCGAAAGTCTTAGCAATGTAATAAAAAAAGGCCAATTCTTCGGCTTTGCTAAAAGTAAATCTCCTCTCTCTTCCTTCACACGGTGTCACCCGAGAGGTAAGTAATGGGGAAAACGAATAAATGGGGAAAGGTAAATGGAAATATAAAAAAAAATAAGGAAAGAAAAGGTTTCCCTTTCTTGGAGACTGGTGACTCGGGGGGACTGGGGGAGGTGGTGGTGGAGGAGGAGGAGGAGGAGGGGGGTGGCTGTGTTACTCCACCCCGAGGAGTGCAACTAGATGGCAATCTATCTCCTGATGGTGAAGACAGGAGTGCCAGCATCGGAGAAGAGTCATCTTTCCTAGCTACTGGCACCTTTGCCTCTTATTGCAATGAGAAAAAAATCATAGAAAAAAAAATTATTCTTCGTCAGGTTTTCTATTTCGAGCCGACGGAGATATCTCTGTCAAGTACACTTTTGTCACTGATATTAGAGCTTATTTTGCATATTTTATTTCCCCTTATATATATTTATTTCTGTTTTGTTTTCAATTTCCTTTTTTTTTTTTTTTTTTTCAAAATTTGTGTTTATTGACTGCTATAGTGCTCATTTAGGTTTATAATTCCGAAATATATAACTGTTTCAAGTAATTTATCATTTCATTGCTAGGGCATAGCAAAGAATAATTAAACCTGAAATAAGGACACTATTTAGACATTTTTATATCTTTCTTTACATCACAAAGTAACAATATTCACAATAAAAATAGAACTTTCACTTCGTAGTTACGAAAAACAAACGTTTTTTCACTAATGTTTTAACTGGAATTTGAAGTCAACACTGTATTCACTGTTATATTTAATACCATCAAACCTTTTTCCACTAGAATCACTTTGTTTTCCATGTTTAAATCCACAACAGCTTCACGGGGGTGGAAATTGTTACTGCTCTGGCATACACACGCGCATACTAACATACACATACACTAACGAATACTCTAGAAACACACACACACGTATACTTTCCTAAACGCATTCACGCTCACACCCGGAGGGGGGGGGGGGTCTGTCACACATCGATAAAATCTAATAACTATTTGCAATCCATCACAGAAAGACTTCATGCAATATTCAGCAGGTGCTCAGGCCCCTACTGTCCTACCAGGAACACCAACCAGGTTTGGGTGAGTCTCTCTTTTTAGGCTGTGCACTGAAGTGGCTTTTTACCTTTAATTTACACACACATATACAGACACCGACAGCTCTCTCTCTCTCCCTCTCTCTTTTCTATCTCAGGTCACGTGCGAACAGGTGAGCATCCTTATTATGTTCATGGAAACGATGGATGAAAGGCACCCCCGTTCCAGGTACCCTTACCTCTCATAAAATCCGATGTTTATACCCAATTAAAATAAAATGCCCCGACCCAAACATTAGTAGTAATGGTGAGAGTGATGATGATGATGATGATCGTAATGACAAGCGGGCATCATCGACCATAGAACAGTAAAATGATCGAGGTCAATCACTGTCATACTGACATACAGAGGTCTCAGGCACTCACGACTTTTTTTTAAAAAACAAGTGCAACTCTAATCATCCACTTCTGAGGATAGAGCCACTCTAAACAGATCAATAGTTGCGTTTGGGTGTGGAGGAGCGAGCCGACAGGGGCCAGCCTCAGGAGACGGTTCCTTCGCTCACCACAGTCGAGGGGAGACTGAGCCCAGGCGGCGAAGGCAAGCCAAAAAGGGGTGGGGAGAGGGACGGTGCTTGTGGGTGGTGGCTGCCTAGGGTTAGATATCCTCCTCAGTTCCTCTCTTGCTCTCCCCTCTTTCCCCTCACTCTTACACTCGGCGACCACTCTCGCTGCCAGACGTGTTGTCCAAAAACGAAATTTAGTTGCTTTGTATATATCAGATTAATTTCTTTTCCTCCACGCGAGTCAAGTTGAGGGGACGAATGTCTTCGAGTTGCATTGCGAAAGGAAATTGGCGATCAGAGCCTCTGATGAATGGTGCTTGTGGCTTGGAAGAAGTCAATGAGTGCCACGCCCCTCAAGTATCATGGGGGTGGGGGCGGGGGTGGGGGAATCTCGTGGAGGAAGAATAAGGAGTGGGGGGGGGGGATGTAGGAGGCCTGGTCAGAGGGGAGAGAGGGGAGGTATATGGGGATGTATGGAGAGAGAAAAAGGGGAGAAGAAACGACCGAAGATTTATGAGAGAGAGAGAGAGAGAGAGAGAGAGAGAGAGAGAGAGAGAGAGAGAGAGAGAGAGAGAGAGAGAGAGAGAGAGCAGTAGTAGTAGCAAAGTAAAGAGACAATGCAGATGCGTCGAGGGTAAAAAAATGCTTAAAAGAACAGTCTTCCGGAATATGACCAACTGTTGATCTACACCATCAAAATAACCATATAATAAAGTCTAAAATCTCTTTTCATTTACGAAACTCATAGAAAATTAACTTACAAACACACAAACAAATACACATAACTCGCTCAGTATTAACCCCCCGAGTGACCAAAATGAACAGCAAATAGGAAGTTTCCCCGAAGCCCCTAAAGGGATACATCTGCTAATCATCATTAAGACCTGGTTAAGCGTTGTCACCGCCAGGCATATTAAAAGAATTCATATTGCTTGTGTAGAACGCGCCCACACAAGCAATTTGCAGCGAGGAACGTCTAGGTTTATTATACAGGTAATGGTTGTAACTTAACGAGTTGGAACAACGCAACAATTGACTTTATGCAGACTTAACAGTCGTTAATAAATCGCTGTTTAGAGGGACGAAGGTTGTTGCATATTCCTTGAATGCGGTCGCGCGTGCACGCTTTTGTTTATTATTATTATTATTTTCATTATTAAAATTATTATTATTATTATTATTATCATTATTTCTTGCTAAGCTACAACCCTAGTTTGAAAAGCAGAATGCTATGAACCCAGGAACTCCAACAGGAAAAATAGCCCACTGAGGAAAGGAAACAAGGAAAAATAAAATATCTTCAGAAGAGTAACATTAAATCAATTATCTCCCATATAAAGTATAAAAACTTTAACAAAACAAGATGAAGGTGAAATTGGATAGAATCGTGTGCCCGAGTGTACCCTCAAGCAAGAGACCTCATGTTTAAATTTCCTAGATGTTTCGACATCAAAGATTTTACATTTCATTGCAATGATTTGATATGTTAATAACTATTGTTGTTCATTTAGTTTGCGGTCTCCGTGTAATAAAAAAAAAAATTGTCTAGAGGTAATTTTGGTAATTTTAATTTTAATGAAAAAGGAAACATTGTGTAAAGAAAATCATACAAGTTAAGTAAGATCCACACGGGGAAATACAGAACGATGATTGCCCTTGCTATTTTTCCCTGTTGGGGCCCTTGGGCTTATAGCATCTAGCTTTTTCAACTAGGGTTATAGCCTAACATGTAATAATAATAATAATAATAATAATAATAATAATAATAATAATAATAATAATAATAATAATAATAATAATGTGTAATTGCCTAACTTTGTATCATGTCTGACTGAGATCCTCGTGACACACACTGACTGACCGATGGATAGGCAGACAAAACAAGCATCCTTTCATCAATCATAATTATGCATGATATTCCTTGTGGCTCATTTGGCTGAAATTTCTCAATTGTGTAGTAGCTGCAATGGAAAAAAAAAAGCGACACAATGAAAGACACATATCAGAACAATTTCCCTTTAAGCATAATTTATTGAGAATCGTCCATCTTTTAACTTTGAGAGATACACAGTTTCGTTGTATGTACGACAGACAGACAGACAGAACAATTTCCCTCCAAGCACAACTATTTAGAATAGACCATCGTTTAACTTAGTTTGATAGATGGACAATTTCACTGAATGTACATTTATGCGTTACGGTCGACATTTTCACCAAGATTGGTCGACAGGAATATTGCCAAACAGACAATCCCCCTTCATGCGCATTCAAACACATTGGTTTATCTTAGTACCAAGTTTGAATGAAACCCATTCTATACTGTAGGTCCTGTAGGAGTTGAGATGATTATTACCCAAGTGTGACTGGCACATTGAATGTTAGCTGACAGATGATCTTAATTCATGCATATATACGGATGTTGGGTCTACCTATGTAATCTACAGAGATCGACTGAAATCCCTCAAAACGTCTACGGAGAACTTCAGTGCCAACGTAAGCGTGACAGACCACTGACGGGGATATAAACGTTTTCATGGGCAGAATGATTTACTTAATGCATAGCTATACGTGATAGCCTAAGATTGTACTAGAAGTAGCTAAAATCACTTTAGCCATACAGAAAGAGTTACGAGTTTAAGGCATGCAATGTCACTTCGTGTACATTGTTGCACAATACTCTACTATTGCAAATTTTAACGAAATACATTCAAGTGTGTAGGAGGTACGAAGATGAAATTAATTCCAGACAGATGGAAAGTCCTCTTTCTCTCGACCTTACAGTATCTATAAGGGACTTATAAAAACACAAAACATAGCTTAATATTTTTTTGTGATTTGTAACAGAATCTATTTAGTTTTGTTGTATGTGATATCTACGACATTTCCAGTAATCCATTTTCCTGGAAAAAAGGGCAAGGTCGTAAAAGTGAAAAACAGAAGATTCATGTGAAATTCATAATTCCTGCAATGATAAATATAACTTGAAATGCAAAATAAATTCTTATTACGTAAAACATTTTCTCTTGCGTATGCGTTTTCGCATAAATATAGTCCTTGAAAAAACATTTGCGTCAATTAGTTTGGTATAATGTTAGGAAAAATTTTCTGTCTGCAACTGTGCATGTTTATATAATTGATAAAAATCTGATTTAAATATAACATCAAAGGAAATATGTAAATATCACTGATAGTTTTTATCTTTTGTGCATTACAAAACACCGTTTCACGACCTTTAGTCCTATATTTTTTACGAAGATAAAAGATAAAACTAATTAATTTAATCCTAACTAAAGGGGCACTCAGAAGAGCGTAGACCTCCGCCCGGCAGCTTATTTTTCGACGTTTTGCACGACCGTGACCTTGATCTTTGACCTTGACCTTCCAAAATTTAATAATTTCCAGCTTTTTATATAACATAATCCATGCAAGTTTCATTGCTGTATGATTAAAATTGTGGCCTGAAAGATGTTCACAAACAAACCCACATACACACACAAACAGGGGTAAAACATAACCTCCTTTCAACTTCGTTGGCAGGGGTAACAAAGGCCACTAAAGCAAAGAAATGGGGAATGTCATACTTCAAAAATGGTATTATCGGTAAAACCACTAATAATGAAACATTTGAATGTGTATGGAAGTATTTGTAAGCAGATATCGTACTACATGATATGCAATATACTTCATTATCATCAGCAGCCGTTACTAGTCTACTACAGAACAAAGGCCTCAGACATGTCCTTCCACTTATGTCAGTTTATGCTCTTTCTATACCAGTCCACACCCGCAAACATTCTTAGTTCGTCAATTCACCGTGTTCTCTTCCTTCCCCTGTTTCTTTTGCAATCTCTAGGGACCCATCCATTCAGTTATTCTTAAAGTCCATCTATTGTCTGTCATTCTCATTATATGTCCCGCTCATGACCATTTTTTAAATACCCTAAGTGTGCTCTCGTATCTATGTTGCTCTTTTTCTATCCCTCAGTCTTATTCTTATTATTTCTATCTAAATATACAAATAAACACAAACCTAGTTCCTATAAAACTATTCTCAAAGATCTCCACTATGGGATTTGAAATTCTTTTGTACTCGAGGGGTGTCCTTTACAATCCTGTACACAAAGAAAACATACTTTATATCCATTTATATATTCGTTTCCTCTTTCAATTGACCATTTCTGCTGACTAACTATCAATAAAACACCCTTTTGCTGATAAAAAAAAAGTCAGGGCTATTACTATTTGTATTCCCTCTACTGCTAGGTTTTGGGAATCTTACTTTCACCCTCACGGATATTTACATTTTGTAATCTTCTTTCTTTCAATAACTGGGAATATCGTATCTTGTTAACAAATCTATACCTTTTTTATTCTTCCAGTTTCTCTTCTTTTATATAACACACAAACATTAATATACCAGTTATGTGAGAAGTTTCGAATATAAAAATGGACAGCTGAACGTGACATCAATACAAGTGACTAAAATATTTCATTATAGAAACGAAGACCTCTTTAATATGAAAATTGTGCTGAAGAAAAGATGTCTTATCTAAGATGCGTTGTTGTAAGGTTTTACAATGTCTTTACATTGTGCTATACTAGGCGTCAGAGAGAGACACACACCCCTAGATATATATGCAAGGTTTGGGATAAGAAAATTTCAAGATTGTAGTGAGGAATGGCTGATGTTTCGAGCAGATGATGCTGTAGTGAATAAAATTGGACTCAAATCTGATCAAGAGTAAGATTGGGAGGGTCAATAAAACAAGAAAACAGAGTAACTATAAAGTATGATCATAAGATAAGAGAATGGAGGATTCACAGAATATCTGTTGTAAGGAAGGTAAAAGATTAGAAACAATTGATAGTCCGTGAAGGCTGGATTTGGAATGTATTATGTATTTGTAAAGCCCCCTCTCTTTTACGAAAATAAAACAGTATGGAGAGTAGGTTGAAGCTGTTGAGATGAATTCATGGGGAGAAATTTTGAATTAAGAAGTGATAAAATTCATGGTGTAGGTGAAATGATGGCCAGGTGTTCCGAGGTAGTTCAGTAATGCAAGATTGAGGGATGACACGCTAATCAACAACAACAGATGCACCCTTTTCTAGTCCACTGCAGAACAAAGCCCTCTGACATGTCAACTCAAGTCTGGAGTTCGGACAGTTTTCGCCACCACGCTGGGCAGTGCGAATTAGTGATGGTGGGACACTTTTGCCTGATCGCTTAAAGCAAACAAGCCTAATATGGGTGGCCCTAACTAGTACAGCCTTGCTGATTTCAAGACGTAAACTCTTTCACCACGTTAGGGTATTCCCACTCAGAAAGTGAGTATAAATCAGATGCGTTAGGGGAACTGAATACAGGCAACCCAAGAAAGTTCTGTATAAATGGTGAAGAAAACG
>NC_090752.1:14005819-14068319 GCF_036898095.1 Palaemon carinicauda
ATATATATATATATATATATATATATATATATATATATATATATATATATATATATATGTATATATAATTCAACAGCATCTCCCCTCTCGAGATACCTTCAGATCAATCACTCTCCCCTTGACATACCCAAACAAACTCTTTCCTTCCATCATGAAAGCTTCAAATAACTCTCTATAACTCATCTTCTACAACATGCATTCTTAACTCGACAAATTCCCTTCATCGATTGCATCATAAGATTCTTCTAAGTCGATTTACCACGCGTAGGTTACAGCTTTTCCCCTTTACTCTAAAACTTCTTGCCACACGGTTTCATAAAACACTTGTACTGTGAACAGACTTTATTTTTCTAAGTTATAATCAATATAGCACCACTGCATTTCAGAAGTTTTATATACTACCATTTAGTTATTTTTATTGTTTACCTTCCCAAACGAAGTTGGAAGGAGGTTATGTTTCCACCCTTGTTTGTGTGTGTTTGTTTATGAACAGCTTTCTGACCACAATTTTAATCGTAGGGTAATGAAACTTGTATGGAATAACTTATGTAAAAAGCTGATAATTATTAAATTTTGGAAGGTCAAGGTCACAGTCATGCAAAATTTTCAATTCACGTAATCAGCTATAAGTTTGGACATCGTATTCACAGAGACCTCAAACTTGGTTTATATTTGAGTGAATGAAAATCCACGCCAATTAATACGTGTTAAGGTCAAAGGTCAAGGTCAAGAAATAAGCTGCCGAGGCAGAGGTCTCCGCTCCACTGAGAGCCCCTCTCGTTATGTAATAAGTTTACATCCATAAAGAGGACACTCTATTTGGTTGTAGTAGGAGTTTGGCTATTCTGAGTATTTTTAAACATATTAAGTAGTCCTGTCACAGTTATGTAGTTTGCATTAGAATAAAATTAGTAAAAGTAATATAAACCTTCATACTTAAAGTCAGCCTTCCCTATCATTCTACCACCTTTCTTATAACTTCAGTATCTCTTTTCTCCTTTCTCTTTTCATTTGAGAGAGAGAGAGAGAGAGAGAGAGAGAGAGAGAGAGAGAGAGAGAGAGAGAGAGAGAGAGAGAGAGAGAGAGAATTATAGTGGAAAATTACTGAAGAGAATTGTTTTGAGGGCAAACAAGAGGTTCCCACTCACTATATTTGTATCAGCACAAACGAGACATTTACACTCTTATCTTGATTTACGATTAAAAAATATCTCCCTTTATTTATAGGCTTCATTATATGCGCAGTTAACTCTCAAGCCATTTTCCTTTCTTTTACCTCGTCGTGTTTGAAGTTACTTCCTTGACCTAAATCTTCCAGACTTTTTTTTTAAAAGAGCTGTTATCACATCTACCCAACTAGTTTTTAAATATCCTCCCATAGCATAAAGCCTCCTTGAATGCTTTGTCTGGCTCCCCATTCTTGTCGTACCAGCTGCTGCTACCTGCTCCTTTTATCTTTTTTATTCTTGTAGTACTCTACGCTCTGAGAACACCCCCCCCCCGGCCCAATAAAGAATAGCGTACACAGCGACCTCTTCCCCAGAGATGACAGATGGTGTCATATCACAGTATAATAAATATCAAGAGAGAGGTGGTAAGTAGACCTCCGTTCGCCTAGGGTAATTGAACGTGCCTTCCAAGATATAAAGGCTTAATTCCCCAAAGAAATTAGTGCGATATATCTCTCAACATACCTAAAAATACTCACGTTCAGATTCTCAAGAAAGGGAATGACTTCGTTACGAAATTGATTTACTTATCTCGCACACTGACAATATTAGTCTGGATCTGAGCAAATTGTGCCGCGAGGCAGGAAACGGATAAATCGTTTATGTAGAGACGTTCAAGAAACTCGGCATTACAGTAAACTACATCATAGAAGTACCTCTCTCTCTCTCTCTCTCTCTCTCTCTCTCTCTCTCTCTCTCTCTCTCTCTCTCTCTCTCTCTCTCTCTCTACGCATGACTTTCATATTATTCGTATACAAGCTCTGTAGGTTCACATTTTTTTTAATTTTATGCTTGATATCCTCTTTCAGGGAATACGTGATTTATAAATTCTCTCTCTCTCTCTCTCTCTCCTCTCTCTCTCCTCTCTCTCTCTCTCTCTCTCTCTCTCTCTCTCTCTCTCTCTCTCTCAACGTGTAACTTTCATATTAATTGTATACAAGCTCTGGGTTCATATTTTTGTAATTTTATGAATGACATTCGCCTTCAAGGAATACGTGATTTATAAATTCTCTCTCTCTCTCTCTCTCTCTCTCTCTCTCTCTCTCTCTCTCTCTCTCTCTCTCTCTCTCTCAAAAAGTGGAGTTAAGCAATGGTAGGTCTGGCGAATACTTGGATTGGTGATGTTGAAGAGAAAACAGACACTCTCGGCACATATACCTCTTCAACATTCATTGAGTAAAGCGTGAGGTTTGCATCATTGGCCAATTAATATTTACTGAAATTTGGAAGGGAATTACCTAGAGAATGAGGTAATATGGTAACGAACACACACACAATTTATATACAGTACATATATGTATGTATATATATATATATATATATATATATATATATATTTTTGGGCTCAAGCCATGTCGTCCTGATGGAAGTTCCTATAGGGTAGCTTCCTAGGGTATATTACAACTACGGCGATATTCCCAGAGAATTTACCTTAAGGTACCAGAATTCTAACTCCTGGAGCGAGTATCCCTCGTGAAAGGGATATCGCGACATATCAGAGGACGTATTCTAGACACGTCACATGGCAATCTACGACCTGAATAGAGATTCGTCTCGTAGGAGGGAGATTGACGAGATACGAATTCGGGAAAGAAAAAGGGGAGCCGCTCCCAAGGCATCCCTATCCCCCGATTCGTATGCGTGCCTGGCGCCAATCCTGGCGCCATCTGTATTCCTTTTTGCGTAGCTTAACAACTCGGTGTTTTTTCCTGTTTTTCTCGCAAATCTTGGATTTATTCAACTTTTCATGGCTTCTTCGTCTTCGTTGACCTCGGATAAGTTGAGTATAGTGTCTGTTATGTATAAATGTAGGCTCTTGGTAAAATTTTGAGTGATTAATAGGATTAATCTTTGATACAAGAGCCGTAGCCTACCAGAGGTGTCCTGGATACTGTCACTCGCTAGGTATAAATTAGTTAGTCAGAGTGACATTCCTGGTTGTTTTGCTTAATAAAATTTAGCTATTTAGCTTTACATAGGATTTCCTTTCGTGCTTAGTATTATTTGGCGAAGTATTCGCCATTCTGGCCTACGCTAGGCCATGTAGCCTAGTCGTTTGGTCCTAGTACTTAATGCATGATTATGGTTTTTCCGAGTGTAATTAAAATTTTATTGAAGCTTTAGGCTATATTTTATACATTTAGACTGTGTGGAATATTTCCAAGATTGTATACGTGAGAGTTTCGGTGAATTAGGTAATCGATTCTCTTGGTGCCTAGGCTAATTGCTTATGGAGCCTTAGTATACTTTATCATACTCCCCGGTTGCTTTCTTTTCTTCGGAGAAGGTATGCAATCCCTTTCCCTCTGTTTAAGCCTTGGGCTTATCCCTAAGTGGTTTTTTCCGAATTTATTTTCGATAAAACTATACTAGGGTGTTACTGTACCTTCCTGTTCCTGCTGAGTCTGGTTCAAAGAGGGACAGAACAACAGAGTTTTTAGTCTGAGTCCGTGTTGTTTGGCTTGGGGCAGAGTCTCCCTCGCTGACCTAACACTTACAAAGGGAGCTGAGCTCCCTTAGGTCACTGTCGAAGGTTTCTGTAGTTATGATTCCTTCTTGTGTGATCGACCAGACTAAGTCCTGTTGCTGTTCTCGGGGAGGATAAATCTTCCCTTGGGAGTTGCAACGCCTTCCTTGCTTTGGTGCTCTGGAAGCTGGCAGGTATTATACTACTGCGCTGGCCCTTTCCCTTAGATCTCCCTTAGGCTAAGACAGAGTTCTTGGCTGCGGGTGATCTGTCACTAAAGCAAGGTTGGCAGGACCCTCTTGTCCCTTCCCCCTCTATCTCCGTAATGGCCTAGCCATTACTGTACTGTACCTTGCCGGCCGGCAGAGCTGGCCGGCAGGGGTATTACTGTACCATATGTCATTCTACTTCTGGACCTAGTATAGGTTGGGATATGGATTGACTAAGCCCATTGCCGGCCGGCAGAGACGCTGGACGGCAAGGGTCTTATGTTTTCGAGTGCTGCCCGGACCTCTCTTGGTCCCTCATCCATGCCTGCCGGCAGAGCCGGACGGCATTGGTCAAGGAAGCCTGAATTAAGTTTCTCCCCTTCCTTATATGCACTCTTTCGGTTGCCGGGCTTGGGGGGTTGTGTACACTCTTATCCCGGCATCCATTCTATTTTCTTCTAGTGCTGTACCTGTCCCGGCAGCCGGCCTATGAGGCCGGCTGCCGGCCTGTGAGGCCGGCAGCCGGGCAGGGGTAGTCTTCTGGTTCTTTTGCTGCCGGCTGGCATCGGTCTTGTACCTTTGCCGGCCGGCTTATGTCAGTCCTTGTCTGCCGGTCACCAAGAGTGTGGCCGGCAGCTGGGTACTACCTTGTGTAGTTGCTGGCCGGCAATCATTGCCGGCCAACACTGGCTGTTACTGGCCGGCAGCTGCTGCCGCCGGAACAGGCATTTGAACCAGAGGGCTGCCGCCCTATAGCTGTTAAGTAGTATACTTTAAAGCTAATTGTGGTGTGTGCCGGCCGGCAAAGGCAGGCCGGCACACATCCTCCTATACTGTACTAGTATTCTTCTGTATAGCATATACAGTAAGAAGAAAACTATAGTAAAAGTTTAGGTACAGCACTGTATCTTCTAACACTATTGTGTTTTCTTACACAGCCCTTTGCTGTTGCCCTCAGACAGGAAGCAGAGTTCTTCCCCGTCTATTATCCAGGATTTTTAAAATCATTGCCTAGGTGTGAGCTCCACCTGTTTCCTCTGGAAACCTTGCATTGGTTACTCTAGTAGAGATAAACCATTTTTTATTTTATTATCCGGAAGGCTGCAACAATGGGTTGTGAGGGAAACACAAGTGTGTGTCTTTCATTTATGAATTGTTATGCTATAATATGCATATCCAGTGATACATAGTTCACTTGATACTCATGGAAATTTCTTCTCTTTACAGGAGGACCCTCCGAAGTGCGGAAATGTTTTCTGCAATGTCCGCAGCAAAAACCTCTGCGGACATGAGTGTTGTAGGAGACACGCAGCATGCGCTGTCTCCAAGGATGATCTCCAGTATTGGGACCCTTAGGTATGTACTGTATGCACTAACCTGATTACTGAGGCTTTTGATTCCCCTAGAACGGCGGAATCAAGGGATATAGCTAGGGAAAAGCTTCGTACTTGGGTAAGGGGCTTCAAGAAGAACACCTCTGGCCCTTATCTTCCAAGTGAGAAGATGAGGGCGTATCTTTTTCCCCAGGCATCAGCTGAGGCAGTGATTCCCCAGCCTCAAGAGGAGATCCTTCAAGATCAAGTCCAGGTGGACGAGGAAGTCGCAGATGCGATGCAAGACATCCAGTTGTGTGACAGGATGTCTGACCTGGACGATCGTTTGGAAGAAGACCTCCTGGCAGAAGGTCAGGATCAAGTCCAAACCCCGGATGTCGTAGAGGATGAGGTCGACGAGGTGTCGGCTACTCCGGTTCAGATGCCGGAGCCTATCCCCTCAACATCGGCTGGCCTCCCAGTAGAACTGGGACAGGCCCTCTCTTCGATTGTTGGAATGATCCAACAAATGCAGAAGGAGAATCAGGAGAAGGCGGCTGCAATGGAACTGCGTATGCAGTCCCTGGCAGAATCACATGGGCCCCGGAAAAGGCTCAATGTGAAAGACCTTCCCATATGCTCAGATGCTAACCCATGGAGGTATGCTGAGCACATGCCGATGACGACTGGAAAGATCGTCATTTCGGATAAGCTGGGTTCAGTTCCCCTAGAGGAGGTAGAATTCTGGCCCAGCAAGGCATCATATCCGGACTGCTATGTCCGGCTGAGAAAAGAAGCAGCTTCAAGGGAGGAGACAGAGCCGAAGGAGGTCATTGTTATGGACCACGCTAAGGCTCAAGCCCTACTTTCATCCTCGATGAAAGAGAGGGGCTTCTCGAATTCGAAGGTAGCTGCATTGAGCAAGAAGCTCCCTTCGTTTGTGTCCTCTCCTGATAGAGCCTTCCCCTTTTTACAGAAAGGGTTTACGGCTGTCCTAAAGGCAGTCGAGGCCGGCAAGCCTTGCCCCTCCCTGGAGGAGTGTAAACCCTTGTCGCTGGCTCTACCTATGGACCACAAAGACTGGAAGGATGTCCATCTAACATTCTCAGTGGGAAAGTTGGAGGCTGATATTGCCGGACGGCAATTCGGCGAGGACCTCCCCAAGCTGTCCGAATCTCTTTTACGAAGAGAGTTCGAGACAAAAGAAAGACTGGCTGCCTCAATGTCTCATCAGACTACTCTCGAGACGATGGCAAGTGACCCCAAGGTCCATGAAATGTTCATGGTAGTGGCTAAGTCTCACTTAGCCACAGTGACGAAGGACCTTTATAACTTCGTCAAGGCAAGGAGAGCTTGCAGGGAGTTCGTGTTCACCGGGGCTTCGGTGAGACACGAGCCAAGGAAGTTAATCTCCTCCAACATTTGGGGAAAAGACCTTTTCCCTACCGATGTGGTCAAAGAGGTTGTTGATAAGGCCGCCGTGGAGAATAGAAATCTTCTCCAGAAGTGGGGCCTGGCAACAAAAGAAAATCTTCCCCGGATGAGGGTCCTCAACCAAAGAGGAAGAATATGAAGACTAGGCTACCATCTCGGCCAGCCAAGCCTTATAGACAGCAACTGCAATTGCCTTTGCCTCCAGTGCCCCAGTTGGTGGCACAAACCCCGACTGCCTTTCAGTGGGTACCCCAGGCGGTGCCAGGTCAGTCAACCACATTCGCCCCAACGTTCGAAGGACAGTCTTCTTCCTTTCGTGCAAAACCTAGAGGAGCAGCCAGAGGCTCGTCTAGGCGCCCCTCAAGGGGAAGGGGATTCAGAGGTGGTCGTGGTCAGGGAGGCAAGACCTCAGGACGGCAGTCCAAGTGAAATGATACCGGTAGGAGGGAGACTGATGAAATTTTGGGATCGCTGGACCTTCGATCCCTGGGCCCAAAGCCTACTCAAGAATGGACTGGGTTGGAGCTGGTACAGCACTCCACCCCCATGCCTTCGGTTTTTCCAACACTCCACCCCCATTCTGGAGGAGTACGTTCAAGAACTGTTGGAGAAAAATGTGATCCGAAAGGTGAAGTCCATCAAATTCCAAGGGAGGCTGTTTTGTGTTCCCAAGAAAGACTCGGAAAAGCTCAGAGTCATTCTGGACTTGTCACCACTCAACAAGTTCATAGTGAATTGCAAATTCAAGATGCTAACACTGCAACACATAAGGACCTTACTGCCCAAGAGGGCATACTCAGTCTCTATAGACTTGTCAGACGCCTATTGGCACATTCCAATCAGCCGTCGACTCTCCCCCTACCTAGGGTTCAGGCTACAACGAAAACTGTACGCCTTCAGAGCCATGCCATTCGGGCTAAACATAGCCCCAAGGATTTTCACGAAGCTTGCGAGCGCAGCTCTCAAACAATTACGCCTAGAGGGAATTCAGGTAGTAGCCTACCTGGACGACTGGCTGGTGTGGGCAGCATCCGAGACCGAATGCTTGCAAGCTTCCAGTCAGGTGATCCAGTTCCTAGAGTACCTAGGCTTCAAGATCAACAAGAAAAAGTCTCGACTTTCTCCATCCCAAAAGTTCCAGTGGCTGGGAATCCACTGGGACCTTTTGTCACACAGTTTCTCCATCCCAATGAAGAAAAGGAAGGAGATAGCGGGCTCTGTCAAGAGACTTCTAGATTCCAAAAGGATATCAAGACGCGAACAGGAGAGGGTACTAGGCTCTCTCCAGTTTGCTTCAGTGACAGACCCAGTGCTAAGAGCACAGCTAAAGGATGCAACCGGAGTTTGGAGAAGGTATGCATCAAACGCGCGAAGAGACCTGAGAAGACCAGTGCCGCCTCGGCTACGTACTCTTCTCAGACCTTGGTCCCAAGCCAGACATCTAAAGAAGTCTGTTCTTCTTCAGCCACCTCCCCCGTCGTTGACGATTCACTCAGACGCCTCAAAGGAGGGATGGGGAGGTCACTCTCATCGGAAAAAAGTCCAGGGGACTTGGTCCAAGCTATTCAGGACCTTTCATATAAACTTTCTAGAAGCTATGGCAGTGCTCCTTACCTTAAAGAAAGTCTCCCCGCGTCACTCGATCCACATAAGATTGGTGACAGACAGCGAGGTGGTTGTGAGATGCTTGAATCGACAAGGGTCGAGGTCACCACCTCTCAACCAAGTGATGTTAGCCATTTTCCGATTGGCGGAAAAGAAGAAGTGGTACCTGTCGGCAGTTCACCTTCAAGGAGTCCGCAATGTGACAGCGGACGCTCTATCCAGGTTCACACCGATAGAGTCGGAATGGTCCTTAGACGCAGGATCATTTTCCTTCATTCTGAATCAAGTCCCAGAACTGCAAATAGACCTCTTTGCGACGAAAGACAACAAGAAGTTGCCCCTGTACGTGTCCCCGTACGAGGACCCCTTAGCGGAAGCAGTGGACGCAATGTCCCTCGACTGGAACAGATGGTCCAGGATTTATCTGTTCCCTCCTCACAACCTTCTGTTGAGGGTCCTCAACAAACTGAGATCCTTCAAGGGGGTAGCGGCAATAGTGGCCCACAAGTGGGCGAACAGCATGTGGTTCCCCTTGGCGTTGGAACTACAGATGAAGTTCGTGCCGCTACCACATCCAGTTCTGACCCAGCGAGTCCAGAAGTCGACTGTCTGCGCTTCATTACAGAAAACCCAGACCCTGCAGCTCATGATTTTCTCGCCCTAGCGGTGAGAAAGCGCTTCGGGATTTCGAAAGCCAGCATAGACTTCCTAGAGGAATACAAGTGCAAATCGACTAGAAGGCAATATGAGTCATCTTGGAGAAAATGGGTGGCCTTTGTAAAGGCAAAGAATCCGCAGGAGATCTCAACAGATTTCTGCTTATCTTTCTTCATC
Source organism: Palaemon carinicauda (assembly GCF_036898095.1). Taxonomy (NCBI): domain Eukaryota; kingdom Metazoa; phylum Arthropoda; class Malacostraca; order Decapoda; family Palaemonidae; genus Palaemon; species Palaemon carinicauda. Next base: position 14,014,911 of record NC_090752.1, read on the forward strand.
CATCTCCATGGCCAAGGATTGGCAGCTAACACGATTTCAGTGTGTAAATCGGCTTTGATGAGACCCATTTTATTTGCCTTCCAGATCGACCTAGGTAACGAGATCTTTAATAAAGTTCCGAAAGCCTGCGCTAGGCTCAGACCTTCAGCACCTCCAAAGCCCATCTCATGGTCTTTAGACAAAGTTCTTCATTTCGCCTCCTTGTTGAGCAATGAAGAATGTGCGTTAAAGGATTTGACGCAAAAAGTTATTTTCCTATTTGCACTCGCGTCCGGGGCCAGGGTTAGTGAGATCGTAGCCCTCTCGAGAGAGGCAGGTCGTGTTCAGTTCCTGGATGGGGGGGAGCTGAACCTGTTTCCGGATCCTACGTTTCTCGCCAAGAATGAGTTACCCACCAACAGGTGGGGTCCCTGGAGAATCTGTCCTCTGAAAGAAGATGCATCTCTATGTCCAGTAGAATGCCTAAAGGTCTATCTTCGTAGAACTTCAGACTTCAAGGGTAGTCAACTATTCAGGGGAGAAACATCAGGCTCAAATTTATCTCTGAATCAACTCAGAGCGAAAATGACATATTTTATTCGCAGAGCGGATCCTGACAGTACACCCGCAGGTCACGATCCGAGGAAAGTTGCCTCATCCCTAAATTTCTTTAATTGTATGGATTTTGAACATCTCCGTTCATACACGGGCTGGAAGTCTTCCAGGGTGTTCTTTCGCCACTATGCGAAGCAAGTAGAGGAACTTAAGAGATCTGTGGTAGCAGTGGGTCGTGTAGTTAACCCTACTGTTTAACTCTGCGAGGAACAGTGGTCTTAATTGGGACGATTAAGCCCAGGGTGAGTGTGTAGGTACATACTGTACTACAAACTAAATGAGGGCACCAAGTGCCCATATAGACTGTTCCTTCCTTCAAAGGTGAACCTTGCATAAGTTCAGACATGTGTGCCAAGCGTTTCTAACGCTAATGTGATTGATTTGTAATACAGATTTTTTATGACTTGATACCTTGGTATCTCATTAAAGTGGTGTCTAATGGTTTTTCTTTCAGATAAACAAGTTCTGTTTACTATCATACTTATGCTTAAAGTTTTGGGTTACCCTCTTTTATATAAATATATATATTTGTTGTTAACCTGTCTGTTTATTATCTGTCAATAAACTTGTTCTTGAGAACCTTGCGTCTCTTTCACCTGTGTCAATTTATTGGTATAATTGAGCATTTTAATTCTATGTATCTTATCTGGGATAATTCTGATAGAATTGTTCTGTTTTGCAAGCTATGTTGCATTGGTTTATGTAAGTCCCCTAATGGGAGGACTCCGTCCCATAAAGGGACGAGGGCGGTTTTATTAGTTTCTTCCTATGCGGATATAAACCTTTGTCCAATACAAGTATTGTGCGGATGACTGGTCAATATATTGACGCAGTGGTTCTATACAAACTATGCTTTACTTAATATAGGGCGAGACCACTATATTAGCTTGCCTGGTATTCATACATAGATATATGTACTCTTCGAGACTTTCCAGAGTCTAGTAGGACTCTTCCCTGTAGGGGGCAGGAAGCTCTAACATAGTTTATAGTTAGTTGAAAAGATGTATAACGGTAACATCTTAGGTCTCTAGGTCTAGTCGACCGGGAATAAATATCTCCGGGGAGTACGGCACGTTCTGAGAATCCACAGATACAGTAATGCTCTGGTACACTTCCATCAGGACGACATGGCTTGAGCCCAAAAAACGGATTTTGAGCGAAGCGAAAAATCTATTTTTGGGTGAGATAGCCATGTCGTCCTGATGGACCCGCCCTTGCCTTTCTAAGAAAGGGCTGTAGGACCCCTCCCTACATACAGTATCTGTAGCACCTCGTGTACGCTACAAGGAATACAGATGGCGCCAGGATTGGCGCCAGGCACGCATACGAATCGGGGGATAGGGATGCCTTGGGAGCGGCTCCCCTTTTTCTTTCCCGAATTCGTATCTCGTCAATCTCCCTCCTACGAGACGAATCTCTATTCAGGTCGTAGATTGCCATGTGACGTGTCTAGAATACGTCCTCTGATATGTCGCGATATCCCTTTCACGAGGGATACTCGCTCCAGGAGTTAGAATTCTGGTACCTTAAGGTAAATTCTCTGGGAATATCGCCGTAGTTGTAATATACCCTAGGAAGCTACCCTATAGGAACTTCCATCAGGACGACATGGCTATCTCACCCAAAAATAGATTTTTCGCTTCGCTCAAAATCCGTTTTATATATATATATATATATATATATATATATATTTCTTTCTTTTTTTTGTCTACATCTTTTCCCACTTCTATGTGGGGTCGATGTTTCTGGTCAGCTTTCTCCATCTACCTCTCTCCCACACCTCATCACCGGTTAATCCCTTTGATCGAATGTCATCCTTGATACAGTCCATCCACCTTCGCTTTGGTCTCCCTCACCTTCTCATTCCCTGCACCTCCATTTCCATCATTCTCCTCCCAATATACTGTTCATCTCTTCTCATGACATGATCATACCACCTCAGTCTACTTTCTTGGATCTTATCTGATAGTTTTCTAACTCCTGTGGTACTCCTAATTACCTCATTCCGTATCTTATCTCTTCTTATCACCCCACTCATCCATCTCAACATTCTCATCTCTGCCACATCCATCTTCTTCTCTTCTGTCCTCTTTATTTCCTACGTCTCCGCTCCATACATCATTGCCGGTCTCACAACTGTCCTGTGTACTTTACCTTTCAACCTAACCTCTATTTTCCTGTCGCATAGTACTCCACGCACTTTTTTCCGATTCTTCCATCCTGCTTGTATTCTGTGGTTTATTTCTGGCCCCAGATCACCATCCTCTCTAACTGTTGATCCTAAATACCTAAAATTTTCAACTCTCTTCAATCTCTCTTCTTGTAAACTAACTTCCCCATTCTCGCCATTTTTCAATCTCAAATACTCTGTCTTTTTCCTGTTGATCTTCAATTCCCTAGTTTCCATTTCTCTTCTCCACTCCTCCAGTTTCTCTTCTACTACCTCTCGCCTATTGCTACACAGTATAACATCATCAGCAAAAAGCATACAACAAATCCAGCGGTTGCTAATCCACGATCAATTTATGTCTGGGGTTTGGACAGTTTTCATAACAGGGCCCAGTGCAGATTGGTGATGGTGGGAGACTTAAGTCTGATCGCTCACACCAAGCCAACCTAGTATGGGTGGCCCTGACTAGTACAGCTTTGCCGATCATGGCGATATGCAAACCCTTTCACTACATCAAGGTATCTCCCTCAGAAAGGGATATATATATATATATATATATATATATATATATATATATATATATATATATATATATATATACTGCATATATACAGTATATATATATATATATATATATATATATATATATATATATATATATACAGTATATATATATATATATATATATATATATATATATATATATATATATATATATATATATATACAGTATATATATATATATATATATATATATATATATATATATATATATATATATATATACAGTATATATATATATATATATATATATATATATATATATATAAATATATATATATATATATATATATATATATATATATATATATATATATATATACAGTATATATATGTATATATATGTGTGTGAGTGTATCATTTATCACTGGGCGACTGACAGAGAAAGAGAGAGAGAGAGAGAGAGAGAGAGAGAGAGAGAGAGAGAGAGAGAGAGAGAGAGAGAGAGAGAGACTAAATTGGCGGATGACATCCCTGGAGAGTAAAGATCAAAGCTAAAAAGACCGAATGAGTTGAATCCTTTTCATCCTTGAGGTCGTATCCATTGAAGACACCTGCATTGATCAATTAATTAGCTCTCCTTTCCACATCTCACCGGCATGTGTTTCCTGGGGGGTCTAGAGTTAGGCTTAGAAAGACTAAGCAAGTTGAATTATTAGGACTGGAGGTCCAAAAAGTGTCTTAAAATATTCTAGCTTTTTCAATGAGTTGTTTTACTGTTCTTAAAATATTTTACTTTTTTTCCTTATATCCTTTCATCACTGGGTTATTTTCTTTGTTGGAGCCCCTGGGCTTATAACATCCTGCCTCTCCAACTAGGGTTGTAGCTTAGCAAGTAATAATAATAATAATAATAATAATAATAATATTAAAAATAATAATAATAATAATAAAAAAAAAATAATAATAATAATAATAATAAATCTAATATTATGATATGAAGTTGGAAGTAAAGGTTTCCTGACCCACTAATTAACTGTTTTTGTTAAAATATTACGTCACAGCCAGTAACAATAAATATATTTTTACACAATTTACATCATAACCTATGCTTTAATATTCGTCTTCATAATAATATTCCCTATACAAGATTCTCATTTAGAAAATATGAATACCGTGCTAAGTCGTAACCTCTATATCTAAATACAGGTAAGATAAAAAAAGTTCCACAATCAGTCCGTTCCTCAGATTCCCCATAATTACATGACCAGTGTGACCACAGGTACATCTCTACTCTACGGACTCAAGTTATCACATTTTATCATAACTATTGATTTTGTTTGTAAAATTTCAAGTTATCACATTTTATCATAACTATTGATTTCGTTTGTAAAATTTCAAGTTATCACATTTTATCATAACTATTGATTTTGTTTGTAAAATTTCAAGTTATCACATTTCATCATAACTATTGATTTTGAGTTTGTAAAATTTCAAGTTATCATATTTTATCATAACTAAATTTATTAATGTCAAGTTTGTAAAATTTCAAGTTATCACATATTTCTGTAACTATTGATTTCGAGTTTGAAAAATTTCAAGTTATCCCATTTTATCATAACTATTGATTTCGAGTGAAAAATTTTAAGTTATCATATTTTATCATAACTATTAATGTCAAGTTTGTAAAATTTCAAGTTATCACATATTACTGTAACTATTGATTTCGAGTTTATAAAATTTCAAGTTATCACATTTTATCATAACTATTGATTTCGAGTTTGTAAAATTTCAAGTTATCACATTATCTCGTAACTATTGATTTCGAGTCTGAAAATTTAAAGTTATCACATTTTATCATAACTATTGATTTCGAGTATGAAAAAATTCAAGTTATCACATTTTACAGTAACTTGATTTCGAGTTTGAGAAATTTCAAGTTATCATATTTAACCGTAACTAATAATTCAGAGTTTGAGAAATTTCAAGTTATCATATTTAACCGTAACTAATGATTCAGAGTTTGAAAAATTTCAAGTTATCATATTTAACCGTAACTAATGATTCAGAGTTTGAGAAATTTCAAGTTATCAAATTTTACAGTAACTTATGATTTCGAGTTTGAGAAATTTAAAGTTATCCCATTTTACCGTAACTTATGATTTCGAGTTTGAGAAATTTCAAGTTACATTTTACAGTAACCTTTTATTTCGAGTTTGAGAAATTTCAAGTTACATTTTACAGTAACCTTTTATTTCGAGTTTGAGAAATTTCAAGTTACATTTTACAGTAACCTTTTATTTCGAGTTTGAGAAATTTCAAGTTACATTTTACAGTAACTTATGATTTCGAGTTTGAGAAATGTCAAGTTACATTTTACAGTAACTTGATTTCGAGTTTGAGAAATTTCAAGTTAAATTTTACAGTAACCTTTGATTTCGAGTTTGAGAAATTTCAAGTTACATTTTACAGTAACTTATGATTTCGAGTTTGAGAAATGTCAAGTTACATTTTACAGTAACTTGATTTCAAGTTTGAGAAATTTCAAGTTAAATTTTACAGTAACCTTTGATTTCGAGTTTGAGAAATGTCAAGTTACATTTTACAGTAACTTGATTTCGAGTTTGAGAAATTTCAAGTTACATTTTACAGTAACTTATGATTTCGAGTTTGAGAAATGTCAAGTTACATTTTACAGTAACTTGATTTCGAGTTTGAGAAATTTCAAGTTAAATTTTACAGTAACCTTTGATTTCGAGTTTGAGAAATGTCAAGTTACATTTTACAGTAACTTGATTTCGAGTTTGAGAAATTTCAAGTTACATTTTACAGTAACTTATGATTTCGAGTTTGAGAAATGTCAAGTTACATTTTACAGTAACTTGATTTCGAGTTTGAGAAATTTCAAGTTAAATTTTACAGTAACCTTTGATTTCGAGTTTGAGAAATTTCAAGTTACATTTTACAGTAACCTTTTATTTCGAGTTTGAGAAATTTCAAGTTACATTTTACAGTAACTTATGATTTCGAGTTTGAGAAATGTCAAGTTACATTTTACAGTAACTTGATTTCAAGTTTGAGAAATTTCAAGTTAAATTTTACAGTAACCTTTGATTTCGAGTTTGAGAAATGTCAAGTTACATTTTACAGTAACTTGATTTCGAGTTTGAGAAATTTCAAGTTACATTTTACAGTAACTTATGATTTCGAGTTTGAGAAATGTCAAGTTACATTTTACAGTAACTTGATTTCGAGTTTGAGAAATTTCAAGTTATCACATTTTACCGTAACTTTTTATTTCACGCTTGGGAAATTTCAAGTTATCAAATTTTACCATAAATATTGATTTCACGCTTGGGAAATTTCAAGTTATCCAATTTTACAGTAACTTTGATTTCGATTTTGAGAAATTTCAAGTTATCCCATTTTACAGTAACTATTGATTTCGAGTTTGAAAATCAACTCTTCCCATTACAGTCGTTAAGATTTTTAAAGGATTTTCTTCCTTTCAAGACCGTTGGTTTCAGGTATCTAATTATTGATTTCATGTAAAGGGCCTGTTTTAAAGCAATCATTCCACAGGTTGAACAAAAGACTTTCCATTGGATAACCAGCCTGTGACCTATTTGGATAACGGGTCGATTTACTTTTCTAGGGCAGTGACTATTTCGTTACCTTAACATACGTGCAACACATACCCTCAAAGACGCAATGGGAAATGTTAATGAAAACATTACATAGTAACTAAAATAATTTCTTGTATTTATAAATATTTTTAGGAACATGGCCGTATACAAGATAACTTGATCCTGTCAGCTTTAACTGCAAAGAATACATTACAATTCTCATACTGTAACTAAAAAAATTTCTTGTGTTGATACGTATTTAGGGTATGGTCGTACACAAGATAACGTTTATCCTGACAGCTTTAACTGCAAAGAATACATGACAATTCTCATACAGTAACTTAAAATAATTTCTTGTGCTTATAAATATTTTTACGAACATGGCCGTATACAAGATAACTTTATCCTGTCAGCTTTAACTGCAAAGAATACATTACAATTCTCATACAGTAACTAAAAACATTTCTTGAGTTAATACATATTTAGGCACATCGCCGGATACAAGATAACGTTTATCCTGACAACTTTAACTGCAAAGAATACATTTCAATTCCAATACAGTCACTAAAATAATTTCTTGTCTTTATACATATTTAGGAACATGGCCGTACACAAGATAACGTTTATCCTGACAGCTTCAACTGCAAAGAATACATTTCAATTCCAATACAGTAACTAAAATAATTTCTTGTCTTTATACAGATTTAGGAACATGGCTATACACAAGATAACGTTAATCCTGACAGCTTTAACTGCAAAGAATACATTAGAATTCTCATACAGTAACTAAAAAAATCTCTTGTGTTTCTATGTATTTAGGAATATGGCCGTACGCAAGATATTGTTTATCCCGACAGCTTTAATTGCAAAGAATACATTTCAATTCCAATACAGTAGCTGAAATCATTTCTTGTGTTTATACAGATTTAGGAACATGGCCATACACAATATAACGTTTATCCTGACAACTTTAACTGCAAAGAATACATTTCAATTCCAATACAGTAGCTAAAATTATTTCTTGTCTTTATAAATATTTAAGCACATGGCCGAATACAATATAACGTTTATCCTGACAACTTTAACTGCAAAGACTACATGACAATTCTCATACAGTAGCTAAAATCATTTCATGTGTTTATACATATTTAAGCACATGGCCGTATACAATATAACGTTTATCCTGACAACTTTAACTGCAAAGACTACATGACAGTTCTCATACAATAACTAAAATAATTTCTTGTGTTTATACATATTTAGGAACATGGCCGTACACAAGATAACGTTTATCCTGACAATTTTAACTGTAAAGAATACATGACAATTCTCATACAATAACTAAAATAATTTCTTGTGTTTATACAGATTCAGGAACATGGCCATACACAAGATAACGTTAATCCTGATAGCTTTAACTGCAAAGAATACATGACAATTCTCATACAGTAACTAAAATTATTTCTTGTGTTTATACATATTTAGGAACATGGCCGTACACAAGATAGCGTTTATCCTGACAGCTTTAACTGCAAAGAATACGTGACAATTCTCATACAGTAACTAAAATTATTTCTTGTGTTTATACATATTTAAGCACATGGCTGTACACAAGATAATGTTTATCCTGTCAGCTGTAACTAGGAAATATACATTACAATTCTAGCAACAGGATATTTATCAACTACACAACTCCGTATCGTGACGTGCGTGACACACGTGGATATCTAGAAAGTAAAAGCAACATTGATTTTCTCAATACTCAATGACTTCTTTACAGAATCAAGACGACAACGCTCTGTTAACCATGTCATGTTTAAATTCCAATTCGTTTCACGAGTCTCACGAATACCATCGTTGGTAAGTATTTTACAAATTGTTTTTTTTTCAAGTTTTGACTCTGAAATCTAGTGTTCATTGCTGTACTGATACTCTCTAATCACATTCAGCTTCCTTGTGATAAAAGATAATGATGACAACAACGTCCCACGACTATCACCACTTTTAAGTATTCTATTAAATGTTTGCACGTTTAGATTCTAGATTGAAATCTAGTGTTTATTCTTTCCTGATTCTCTCTAATCACATTCAGCTTCCTTGTGATAGAAAAGAATGACGACAACACCGTCCCACGAATATCACCATCATTAAGTATTTTATAAACTGTTTTCACGTTTTGAATCTTAAATCTAGTGTTTATAATTGTACTGATTCTTTCTAATCACATTCCGCTTTCTTGTCATAAAAAAAAACAATGACGACAACACCGTCCAACGCATACTACAATTATTAAGTATCTTATAAACAGTTTTCAAGTTTTGAATCTTAAATCTAGTGTCTATTATTGTACTGATTCTCTGTAATCCTACTCAGCTTCCTTGTGATAGAAAACAATGACGACAATACCATCCCCCGAATACCATCGTTATTAAGTATTTTATAAACTGATTTCAGTTTTTTAATCTTAAATCTAGTGTTTATTATTGTACCGATTCTCTGTAATCACATTCAGCTTCCATGTGATATAAAACAATGACGACAAAATTTTTGCTATGTTCAGGATCATCGATAATTTCGTCTTTTCGAAGTTGTTCTGACCTTGTTTTAGTCACTGAAGGTAGCTAGAGGCTGCGTGCATGTAATGAGCATAAGCAGTGTATTCCCAGTTGATTAATCGCCACTGCATGACCTGCATTTGCTTGCAGGTACGTTCACGCAAAATCTAGTGTTTTTTTTTTTTTTTTTGAGCCAAAGATTTCATGTATCTGATATTCGTGTGTAGTGCTCGTATTGGCCTGTTAAGTATAGTTCTTAAGAAAGCATGCCAGTGCAGCTTCGTTCACGGACACATTTACATACATATACTGTACACACAAAATTACGCACATATCCACACAGTTACACACACAGCTGCAAACACGCACGATATTAATGGTTTAAAGGCCTCTCATGAATGGCAGAGACAAGGAACAGTGGCAATGCCCTAGAGACTAACTAATTATACATATGATCAGCGTCAAAGCTCCCCCTCCACCCACGGTAGGACCAAGGATGGCCAGGTAATAGCTGAAGGTAGACCCATAGACTCCTCAAAAAATCCCATCATTAGCTCACAAGGATGGTGAGGTTGCAAATACTAAAAGAAACTATAGAGCTTGAGCATGACTCGAACCCCAGTCAGGCAGATCGCTAGGCAGGAAAGTTTCCAATAGGTCACCACGACCCCGAAAGGAAAGAAAAGCTCTTAAAATCACAAACCAAATTAGGCAATCAAACACTCAGGTGAGATACGGGTGTGGTGCTAAAAACCAAGACAAACACACATACGAAAACATGGCATATAGACAAAACATAGGTCAACACATTAAAAACAAGCTGACTCTACCTTCTATTTATATCTGCAATCAAGCATTATATTTTCTAATCACATGTGAAATCCTGAATTTCATTTTCCATTCGCATCTATAACTAGAGGGGCACTCAGTAGAGCGCAGGCCTCCGCCGCGGCAGCTTATTTTCGTCCTTTTGTTCGACCTTGACCTTGATCTTTGACCATAACATATAACAATTGGCGTGGATTTTCATACACTCAAATATTAACCAAAATTTTGTTTGACCGCGACCTTTACCTTCCAAAATTTAAAAATTCCCAGCCTTTCACATAACAGTTAATCCCTGCAAGTTTCATTACTTTACGATTAAAATTCTGGCCACGAAGCTGTTCATACACAAACACACACACAAACAAATACACAAACAGGGGGTAAAACATAACCTCCTTCCAACATCATTGATGGAGGAAATAATGCATTCTACTTTCTCTTTCAGATCTGTAATGCTAAACCTTTCTTTTCCTTCACGTAAGAAATCCTAAATTCTAATTTCAATTCGAATCTTTAATACTTAACTCTACTTTATATTTTAAAAACATGATCCTGAATTCTAATTTCAACTTGTGGAAGGATCTTCCTAATCGGGTAGTTGAATCAGTAGAACTTCAAAAGTTCAAACTTGCAGCAAATTTTATTATGCTGAACAGGCTGACATAAGTCTTTTTAGTCTATATATTGATTAATGTTGTTAATGTTTTTTAAATGTTTTATTTTACTTATTTTTTCATTACTTCTGATATCGTTTATTTCCTTTCCTCACTGGCCTATTTTTTCCAGTTGGACCTCTTGGGCTTATAGCATCTTGTTTTTCCAACTAGGGTTGTAGCTTGGCTAGTAATAATAATAATAATAATAATAATAATAATAATAATAATAATAATAATAATAATAATAATAATAATAATACAGACATTGATGAAACACAACCGGTAACCTTGAAATTGCGAAATGAAAATAGGTCAACGTCCATTCAATGAAATTTTCATTATATCCGACGGGTATCTATGAACCGAACGAGATAGATATTCCACACAGCAAACTTTTACCCTCAAAGGTAAATGGCGCAGGCAAGCAATAAAGAAATAAAACTTCCCAGAAAGGGAACTCGCATCCCGGCATCTCGTTATTTCATGGCAGTTAGTTTTATGTCCCGTTTGGCCAAGAGGGATCGAGCTATGGAGCCACAGAGAGGGTCGTACTTCCAAGCAATAAAAGTAAACACGGACGTCAAGATTTCCTTGCAAGGAACTTGGATTCCTTGGCGCATAACGATCCAGAAAATGGGCGTTTTCCGGCAGAACAACAGAAGGAAACAGAATCTGTGCAGTATTTTTCTCATCTACTATTTTTTTAAAGGCTCGTGGAAATGACAGCCTAATTCCCCCTTGTCTTTTCCAGATTGAAAGATGCGAGAAAAAGAATATCAAAGAAAAAGACAAATAACAAAATAAATTGTGTTCTGCAAATGTATGGTTAAGGGCTTTGAATCAACTATTTGCATGGTTACAGATATCATTTTTTACAGATATTTTCAACTGTGCTTTATTATGGAATATATCATTACATGAGATGAGCCAAAGGATAAATATATAGAGATGAATTACCCTTAAATCTGTATAAAAAGATCCCTATAGAATATATTTCCTAAGATAATAAATGAAAAAGGTGGTGCATACAGAACCTTAAAATTAATAAGGACGTTAACAATCATTTACTAGATTATAGATATACTAACCACTAAAACCATCAGTAACAACATAAAAAAATACAAATAAATCCTGGCAATAATATGATATTTGACATTTTAATATGACAAGAACTAAACGGGCACTCAGTAGAGCGCCGACCTCCGCCGAAGCAGCGTATTTCTCGACTTTTGGCCTTGACCTTTGACAATAACATTTATTAATTGGTGTAGATTTTCATACAATTAAATATGAACCTAGTTTGAAGTTTCTGTGATAACGGTGTCCAAACTTATCGCTGATTATGTGAATTGGACATTTTGCTTGACCGTGACCTTGACCTTCCAAAATTTAATCATCTCAAGCTTTTTATATAACAGTTAATCCCTGCAACTTTCATTACTCTACGATTAAAATTGTGGCCAGGAAGCTGTTCACAAATAAACACACACATAGGATTTAAAACATAACCTCCTTCCAACTTCGTTAGCGGAGGTAAAAATGCCATGGATATCATCAAATATACGATACGCGAGTCAAATTACGTAAGTTGAGTGACGTATCCAGGAATAACACACTAGGAAATTACTGGGAAGCAAGAGTTTCATAAAAAGTGAAAGACATCAGAAATAGATAAGCCAATTCCCACTCCCCCATTTGATACAATTAACATTTCATTACAAGGTCATTGACGTTGAAAGAGATATCCCACTTCGTCGAATATATTAGCAAGAGTTGAATTAACTTGTGCTTGTGACGCATTACACTGATGATAGATACTTCCTCTGACAGATTTGAATTGCAACATTGTTAATGGATTCTCCACTTCATTATATGATTCGCAAATCATTAATTCAATGTGTTAATTCTTTTGTTTGTATGGGGGAATGCTAGATATAAATGTCTGGGAAATTATAATTTTCCCACCCTATTGAACTGGTATAATTGTAACCCATTCTCCATTCTAGGGTCCTTTGCATAGGAAAATTAATAGCTAGACTTTTTATCGTCGTGTTTTTTATATAAATTTTGATAATAGGATATAATTTAAAAAAAAAAAAAAAAAAAGTAAATGTAGAAGTCTGGACATTATAGCAAACCATTAATCTTTTTGAATGATCTTTAACAATACATTCTATATAGTTCGGTTAAAGATGACGATAATTATGATTAAAACGATACCTCTATTTCACTTTCAACAATATCTATATAAAAACTATTCAATCTCTACTACAATTATTCAATCTCTACAACAATTTCCACAATACTTATATAAAAATTATTCATATAACACTAATGAAAAACGTTGATCCTCTAATATCAGGTTTCCTTCATGTGCTATGGACTTCTAAGGCATATACTTGATTTATGAAAACCTCATCAAATTACATCAGTTTGTGTAAAGTGATAAATTCACAAACTTCAACCACAACCAATTCTATTTAAACGCTTGTCCTAAATTCTTGCATATACTGTGCTATAACTCAAATAAATTTTAAATCGTTATCCACTCTTTAGGTTACCCGCATATCCCTAATCTCACATTTTTCTCTTGCATCTGTAATCATATATTCTACCTTTCATTCATACCTGCAATCATGCACTATACTTTTCTTTTAGAGCTACACTCGTGTATTCTGCAAACCTATATTTTACTTTCGATTTACATCAGCAGTTTCAAGTTCTACTTTCCATTCAACCTTCAATTATTCATTCTACTTTCAATTCAAATCCACAATCAAGCATTCTGCTTTTCCTTCACACGTGCTAGCCTAAATTCTACTTTCCTTTACACATCAGCAATCCTGCCTTCTACTTTCCATTCACATATGTAATCATGGATTCTATTTTCAATTCACATTTGTGATCGTGAAATCTAATTTCCATTCACATCTATTATAACGCATTCTACTTTTTCTTTCCGATCTGTAATTCTAAATCTTTCTTTTAATTCTATGCAAAAATTCTAAATTCAATTTTCAATTCATTTGTGTAATACTAAATTCTAATAAAGAAATCCTTAATTTTACTTCAAAAATTAAAATTTTAAGTCTAAATTCTACTTACCATTTATACATACACTATAAACATCCCGTTCTGATCATACATGTAAACTTAATTTCTCCCTTCCATTCACATTTGCAATCCAAAGCTAGATCTTCCATTGGCATTGGCAATCCTAAGTTAAACCTTCCATTCGCATTGGCAATCCTGAGTTAGATATTCCATTCGCATTGGCAATCCTAAGTTAAACCTTCCATTTGCATTGATAACCCAAAGTTAGATCTTCCATTCGCAGTGGCAATCCTAAGTTAGATCTTCCATTCGCAGTGGCAATCCTAAGTTAGATCTTCCATTCGCAGTGGCAATCCTAAGTTAGATCTTCCATTCACATTGGTAATCCTAAGTTAGATCTTCCATTCGCATTGGCAATCCTAAGTTAAACCTTGCATTCGCATTGGCAATCCTAAACTACATCTTCCATTTGCATTGCAATCGTAAGTTAAACCTTCTATTTGCATTGAAAATCCAAAGTTAAATCTTCCATTCACATTGGCAATCCTAAATTAGGTCTTCCATTCAAATTTGTAATCCTAAGTTAAACCTTTTATTCGCATTGGAAATCCTAAGTTATATCTCCCATTCGCAGTGGCAATCCTAAGTTAGATCTTCCATTCACCGTGGCAATCCTAAGTTAGATCTTCCATTCCCATAGGCAATCCTAAGTTAGATCTTCCATTCCCATAGGCAATCCTAAGTTAGATCTTCCATTCGCATTGGCAATCCTACGTTAAATCTTCCATTCGCAATGGCAATCCTAAGTTAGATCTTCCATTCGCAGTGGCAATCCTAAGTTAGATCTTCCATTCGCATTGGCAATCCTAAGTTAGATCTTCCATTCGCATTGGCAATCCTAAGTTAGATCTTCCATTCGCATTGGCAATCCTAAGTTAGATCTTCCATTCGCATTGGCAATCCTAAGTTAAACTTTCCATTCGCATTGGCAATCCTAAGTTAGATCTTCCATTCGCATTGGCAATCGTAAGTTAAACTTTCCATTCGCATTGGCAATCCTAAGTTAGATCTTCCATTCGCATTGGCAATCGTAAGTTAAACTTTCCATTCGCATTGGCAATCCTAAGCTACATCTTCCATTCGCATTGGCAATCCTAAGTTAGACCTTCCATTCGCATTGGCAATCCTAAGTTAGATCTTCCATTCGCATTGGCAATCCTAAGTTAGATCTTCCATTCGTATTGGCAATCCTAAGTTAGATCTTCCATTCGCATTGGCAATCCTAAGTTAGATCTTCCATCCGCATTGGCAATCCTAAGTTAGATCTTCCACTCACATCTACGTTCCAATATTTTAATTTCCTTTCGTAATTTTACTTCCAAATTCTACTTTCAATTTTCGCTTACAGTCTTGAATCCTATTTCCCATCCACATATACAAACAGGCACTCCATTTTCTAGTTAAATTTGCATTCCCTTTCCAATCACACATGCAATCCTACTTCTACTTTGCATTACATTTGCAATCATGTACTCGAATTCCTGGTCACATGCACAATGATGTACTCGAATTTCTGGTCACATGCACAATCATGTACTCGAATTTCTGGTCACATGCACAATCATGTACTCGAATTTCTGGTCACATGCACAATCATGTACTTGAATTTCTGGTCACATGCACAATCATGTACTCGAATTTCTGGTCACATGCACAATCATGTACTCGAATTTCTGGTCACATGAACAATACTGTACTCGAATTTCTGGTCACATGCACAATCATGTACTCGAATTTCTGGTCACATGCACAATCATGTACTTGAATTTCTGGTCACATGCACAATCATGTACTCGAATTTCTGGTCACATGCACAATCATGTACTCGAATTTCTGGTCACATGCACAATCATGAATTATACTTTGTATTCGCACTTTGGTTTCTGTTGTTTTAAACTGTTATCTCAGATTACCCTGTCTCCTTTAACTCCACTCAACGCTTTAATAAAATGCATAATAAAAGAAAATCGTGAGACAACACATCTTCAGACCTCTCTTGGGAACGTGTCTCTCACAAGTATTTATTAACGAAAGATTACCCAGCTTACATTATTTTTCACGAGAGAAGTCACATTTATACTATAAAATATCCAGCTACGCGTTTATTAACCTCAAGATTATTTCAAACTTGGAAAAAAAATTACATTACGTTTATACTTATCAGAATATATTTATACCATAACCGTGTGATTATAAATAACATGAAAAAAACATCTATTTCATTATTTCTATATTCTCCACACTAACACAAGCCAATACTTATCAGAATCTATTTATACCATAACCGTATGATTATACATAACATGAAAAAAAAAAACATCTATTTCATTACTTTTATATTCACCAAACTAACCCAAGCCAATAGTATAGCCGTTTGATTATACATAACATGAAAAAAAACATCTATTCCATTACTTTCATATTCACAAGACTAACCCAAGCCAATAGTATAGCCGTTTGATTATACATAACATGAAAAAAAACATCTATTTCATTAAGTTTATATTCACAAGACTAACCCAAGCCAAACACCCCATCCTTGCTTAAAGATACACGCTTCATTTTCAGACATACCACCCGTGATACCTCACCCCCCTTTTTTCCAGTCGAAACCTTCCAGTACACTTTCCCTTGTATGCTGAATATGGAACGCAACACGTTTCCCCTTATCTCTATACTCCCTCCAGTCATCATTCGTTTCGTACGCTTTTTTTTAGGGGATTCCCCGTTGATCAAACAGATCTCCCATACCAGACATTCCATAGACAACCCCTCAAATACAGTATAATTACTATTGACATATGCTGCGGAAAGGATTCATTATACGCCTGCACATATATAGGATGCTAGCATAATATATATATATATATATATATATATATATATATATATATATATATATATATATATATATATATATCAATATACAAATGTACAGATATATAATCATATATACAAATACATTATATATATATATATATACATACATACATGTATATATGTATATATATATATATATATATATATATATATATATATATATATATATATATATATATATATATATATATATATACATATATACATATATATATATATATATATATATATATATATATATATATATATATATATATATATATATATATGTATGTATATATATATATATAATGTATTTGTATATATGATTATATATCTGTACATTTGTATATTTATATATATATATATATATATATATATATATATATATATATATATATATATATATGCATACAAAAATATTATATATTCTGTACATACAGTATATCCAAAATTCAGAAGTAAAAAATGGATATGTTTTGAGTATTTTTGTTTTTGTTCTGCACTCCGGAAACCACCGTATCTCCCCCGCCCCACCTCTCTCTCTCTCTCTCTCTCTCTCTCTCTCTCTCTCTCTCTCTCTCTCTCTCTCTCTCTCTCAAACTATATCTATACATATTTGAATATAATCATATGTAAATATACACACATGTATTTATACATATACACATATGTATGTATGTATGTATATATATATATATATATATATATATATATATATATATATATATATATATTATATAATGTGTGTGTATATATATACTTATGTATATACACAAACACATATATATATATATATATATATATATATATATATATATATATATATATATATATACATATATATACAAATATATAAATATATATATATATATACATACATACATATTATAATGCTACAGCAATCACATATAAATAATTTGACGGCATCCCAGACCCAGAGAAAACACGGACAACGGAAACTTAGTTTCGAATCAATCACATCCGAGTTTCCTTTCAGTCTCGGCCACCTTGATTCTCCCAAGTGTAAAAGAAGGAAATCACTGCAGCAACGACTGAAAGGGAAAGATTACAAGAAGGAAAACGTGACGATCCTCTTTAAGGTCGATCTCCTCCTTGGAGCTCGAGGGAAGATGAAAGAGGCATCGACGTCGACAACGGTGTTGGTTGGGGAGGGGGTGGGGAGTGGTAGGGAGGGGGGGGAGGGGGGGAGGGGAGGGAGGGGAAGGGAGAGAGTTTGGAGGACAAGTAGTTCTTGAAGAAGCAGATCTTTGATTATTGGAGGATGAGGAGGTTTCGTGACGATAAGGACCGAAGGTACAGGACAGAAGCACTAAGTAGGAAATAAATAATAGGAAGGAATCAAGATAAAAGAGATTTGGATGACAAGATTAATGAATATTGAGAAAATTAAGTAAATAATGTCACATATATACATAAAAATATACACCTATGCATACATGTTTATATGTATAACACAACAACATCAATATCAACAACACCAATCAACAAATGCAACCATTTCTAGTCCACCGTAGGACAAAGACCTTAGACATATCATTAACCATGTCTGGGGTTTGGCATGTTTCCATCACCATTCTGTCCAACTGCGGACTGGCGATTGTGGAAGAGTTTTGCCTGATCGCTCACACTAAACCAACCTTGTATGGGTGGCCCCAACAGGTGAAGCTTTGCTGATCATGGCCATACACAAACCCTTTCACCAAGTTAAGGTATCCCCACTCAGGGAGTGTCTATGTGTGTGTGTGTGTGTGTGTGTGTGTGTGTGTGTATATATATATATATATATATATATATATATATATATATATATATATATATATATATATATATATATATATATATATAGGGTGGAGTATAGTATTTAAGAGTAGGTATTTCTTGATAAATACACATATACAGTATAGACTGTCTACTATTCTAGAAGCCTAAGATAACCCTTTTCCAAATGTCTTTTATATCCTCTAAAGATTTAGGGCACCATGTTCGCTGCGAGGCAATTGCTTGTAAGTCCCCTTGTCTGTAAACAGGTTCTAGCATTTGAAGCGGTCAAGAGAAATGGCATGAGGCTTGCAACTTCACCCTCAATGATTTGCTGAGATATTAGAGGCTTATTTGTGTGTGTGTGTGTGTATGTATATATATATATATATATATATATATATATATATATATATATATATATATATATATATATATATATATATATATATATATATATATATATACCGTATATTACGGTTAGTATATGGGAACAAACCCATATCTACGTTAGATAAGACATTTTGAGAATCAAGGTAAAATCTTATAAGATGATGCACATCAAATTTATATAGACAAAACTTAGACAGAGAGAGAGAGAGAGAGAGAGAGAGAGAGAGAGAGAGAGAGAGAGAGAGAGAGAGAGAGAGAGAGAGAGAGAGAGAGAACAAGGAGTGAAATATGGTGATTAGAAAAGGGCGAGACCATATGGTAAGGCGATAATAAGAATCCATTTAAGTAATGAAGTGACATAGGGGAGGAAGGGCTGCATCCTTAAATGGAAGGGAAATTAAAGAAAATTCTTTGCCGTTGAGAAAGAAGGGGAAGGAAAACAACAAGAGAAGACACGGATTTATACATTCCATTATTTAGGTTGAGAGAGAGTTATACATTGTTATCCAGATTGAGTTATACATTGTTATTCAGATTGAGAGACAAAAAGTTATACAGTACACTCTGTTATCCGGATTGAAATAGAGTGTTATACATTCTGTTATCCAGGTTGAGATAAGAGAGTTATACATTCTGTTATCCAGAGACTTATATATTCTGTTATCCATAGAGATAGAGCGAGTTATACATTCTATTATCCAGAGTCTTAAATATTCTGTTATCCATAGAGATAGAGAGAGTTATACATTCTGTTATCCAGAGAGAGAGAGAGAGAGAGAGAGAGAGAGAGAGAGAGAGAGAGAGAGAATTATACATTTTGTTATCCAGAGAGAGAGTGAGTTATACATTCTGTTATCCAGAGAGAGAGAGAGTGTTATACATTCTGTTAACCAGAGAGAGTTATACATTCTATTAACCAACGAGAGAGAGTTATACATTCTGTTATCCAGACAGTTATACATCCAGTCATCCAGAGAGAGAGAGAGAGAGAGAGAGAGAGAGAGAGAGAGAGAGAGAGAGAGAGAGAGAGAGAGAGAGAGAGAGAGAAATGAAAAGTCTGACAGAGAGGGAGACAAACATTGCTAATATCCAGAGGGGAAATTAATGAATCCCTACCGAGCAATTAGAAATAAGAAAGAATTGTAAAGATAAATATTAGTATGGAGGAAAATTGTTTTATTGTTTTATTGGAGTGCAATCAAAACAGGGCCCCTGTACTAACTCAGGTCATAAAGATTTTTTTCTACTGTACAGTGATTTAAGTGCAATTTTGTTACCATAATAGAATATCAAAAGCAGATATGAAATACAAAAATATGTATAAATTGTACAGCATTAGTTCTTAACCCATTATTTTCTATGTTAAATGTTAAAGGTGTCTCGTTTCAGTTCCGGTTCCATCAGAATAGATGCTCACCAGAACGTCAGCTGGGCAAGCTCAACCCTCCAATGTGGTGCCCTACCACAGCACTGGCCTCCCAAGTAAACAATGTGTTTCGACCTTAAAAAATAGCTCGTTGCTTAAGCAGAGGATTCAACTCTTTTTATATCGATCCTATTTCCTGGTTGTAGATCTGAGTTTATTGAAATTCTTAACAAAGATCTTCTAAAGTTAGAGCACGTTGCAAATTAACGTGTCTGCTTTACCATACCAAAATTCAAACCTTGATTATTGCAAATATAGGTTTAAACTTGTAGGAAATGATTTTCTGTTGACACAAGTCTCGTTTTATAGTATATAGGAGAATCCCCTATTAAACGCAGTTACTAATCTTAATAATTTATATCTTTATTTATTATATATAGTTTATTCAATACTTTTCTATTTCCATTCCACATTAACCTGCTTTCCCTGAGGAAGCACTTTGGCTCTTATCATCCTGTTTTGCAAATTAAGATTTTACCTTGACTAAAAATAATAATAATAATAATAATAATAATAATAATAATAATAATATTTATGTACAGCTTGCTCTTTATTGTTTTACTTTCTTTTACCCAGGAACATGATTATGAACACAGAGATGTTTGAAACGTTGCTTATTTGTTGGTGATGGAAATAAATTTAAGAATGTTTGGCGTTGTCGTAATTCTCCAGTTCCTTATTAAACTGAGGTTCCCTTCCACCCGCTCAGTATCGGATATAATAATAATAATAGTAATAAATAAATAATAATAATGATAGTAATAATAATAACAAAAATAATAATGTATATATATATATATATATATATATATATATATATATATATATATATATATATATATATATATATATATATATATGATCAGCAAAGCTATACTAGTCAGGGACACCCATACTAGAATGGTTTGTTATGAGCGATCAGATGTATGTGACTCCATTGCAGTTAAACATACGTATATACAAGGGAATCAAGTGGGCGAATCTCAACAATTAGGACGTTACAGACCACGACAACTTTATCATTCCATACTCATATAGGGGCCATACATAGGAAAGACTTGCCCTGACCTGATCCACACGCGAGACATTACTGTATAGTGTATTTGCAGAAAAATTGTCTGTTAAGAGAAAGCTACATGAGCTGCACTCTTCTTCCCTAAACTACACGCACTCTCACCTCCACTCCAGTATATTATAACTCTTCCCATAAGGTCTTTTATAGAATACATTCAACCAGTACTAGGACTCCGTGTTGTCATGTTTATATATACATACATACATACATACATATACTCCATATACTGTATTTATATATATATACATAAATATAAATACTATAAATGAACACAAGCACGCGCGCGCGCGCGCACACACACACACATATATATACATAAATATGTATATACATAAATATACATATACATATATATATATATACATAAATATACATATACATATATATATATATATATATATATATATATATATATATATATATATACACATAAATATGTATATACATAAATATACATATACATATATATATATATATACATAAATATATATATACATATATATATACATAAATATATATATATATATATATATATATATATATATATATATATATATATATATATATATATATATATATATATATATATATTTATATGCTGTACATTCACTACGTATGCGTCCCTATGAAGCGTTGATCAGTTTTCCGTTCTAAATCTAACGTTTCAAACATTTTAAAACTCTTGTGCACATAGACGGCTCGGAGTACAGCCTCGCACCAAATGCATGTAGGCCTATGCCTTAAACTCCCAACTTTTTTCACCTTCCTTACACTATGAGAGAGTAAATTTCATCCCAAGCTGATATAAAGATACTGCAATTCCGGTCAAACGTAACCAATATGTGTGTATATGTATACTAAATACACATATGTTTTTGCATATATCTTTGCATACATAAACCGCTATTGACCTGTAAGGTTTGCTGTCCCGATCCCACCCACAACAACAGCCTAGAATCACTGCATACCCTCAAATCTAGATTTTATTAATGTTACTACTTTATCATTATTATCATTATTACTTGCTAGGCTACAACCCTAGTTGGAAAAGCAGAATGCTATAAGCCCAGGGGCCCCAACATGGAAAATAGCCCAGTGAGGAAAGGAAACAATGGAAAAACTATTTTAAGTGTAACAACATTAAAATAAACATTTCCTATATAAACTATAAAAACTTTAACAAAACAAGAGGAAGAGAAATCAGATAGAATAGGGTGCCTGAGTGTACCCTCAAGCAGGAGAACTCTACTCCAAGACTGTGGAAGACCATGGTACAGAGGCTATGGCACTACCCAAGAGACATATACATGGAGTATATACATACATGTATATGTACATTTTTTCTTGCCATTGGGGAAAGGGAGTCGTCATGCCCTAGTGAGAGATGGTACCCAGTGAGGTACAGATGGAAACCCCTCTCTCCTACAAATTGCCGAACCAGAGGTTGGAGTTAGGAAAGTGGGAGGGGATGGGAAGGTTTGAATATGTGTGTGCATATTTATATAATTATTTAGACGTATTTTTTGACAGCTCGGATATACTAGTAAATATATACAAATACATATATATATATATATATATATATATATATATATATATATATATATATATATATATATATATATATATATATATACAGTATATATGTTCATATATATACATATATATATGTATATATATACATACATATATATATATATATATATATATATATATATATATATATATATACATACATATATATATACATATATATATATATATATATACAAATATACACACACACACATATATATATATATATATATATATATATATTTATATATATGTATATATATGTATATATATACACACATATATATACTCTAAGATCTATGCCAAGTAAAAAATATATCTAATTAAATAAATATATACTCTAACAACCCACTCTCTAACAAACATTATTGCATACTCATACTAAAACGCAAAGTGTATAACTTAAACATCATACTGGAAAAAAAAAAACCGCGGAAAACCGGCATCATTAAAGTAGAGAAAAATTGGATCCTTCGAAATCTAACCGTAGACCAGAATAAATATGAGCTCTCGAATCCTTGATTCAGGCAATACAGCAAGTAATATATACTCCGCTGTGGTATGTTAACGCTAAAGATTTAATTCTTGACTGAAATCCCCCCAGCGCCCTTTTTAGAGACATGCTCAGGGGAACATTTGCCTTTGAATTCCGACCCTCATTACAGGCTGTTGCAGGACTGCAGTCCAAAAATGCGAGAATATAAATGTTGTGTCGGTAGGCTGCAGCGTTTGCTTCGCTTCCGTGAAGGTTATTTTCCTTTTCTAAAGGTTGGAATGCAGAGCGGAATTGTCATAATTTAATGATGGAAGCACTATGGCGCCCTCGTCTGTCTATCTCTCTATCTATCTAAGTGTTTGGCTATATTGCATCACCCTCGTTATCTTCCCTACCTGTCCAGATTCTGTCTTTCAATTTCTATCCCTCGTTCACTGTTTCTCTCTCTCTCTCTCTCTCTCTCTCTCTCTCTCTCTCTCTCTCTCTCTCTCTCTCTCTCTCTCTCTCTCTCTCATGACTGCAATATTAATTACACGACTGAGACATCTTTCTATCTCTACAAATTTGAATCATTACTTTAATCTTGATCATTCAGATATAAAACATATGACTTTACCACTTTTCATTTCAACTTTGCCTCTCATCTTTTTTTTTTTTTTTTTTTTTTTTTTAATGATCCTCTTACTATGTGTCAGTGTGTCGCTGATATTTCAGGGTGTCTTGGTATTTAAAGTTGACACAGCAAGGCGTCTTGTACATATTTAACGCATTTTTTTTTTTTTTACTTGTTTAAGCCTAAGCATGACTTGTTTAGTTTATACGGGTGGGTATGTATGAGTGTGCAAGAACACACGTAACGTCTCTGCCTGGTGTTTGCCGGTCGGGGGTTCGAGTCCCGCTCAGACCCGTTAGTGCCATTAGTGTCTGCAACCTTACCATCCTTGTGATCTAAGGTTGGGGGGTTTGGGGGAGCCTATAGGTCTATCTGCTGAGTCATCAGCAGCCACTGCCTGGCACTCCCTGGTCCTAGCTTGGATGGAGAGAAGGCTTGGGCGCTGATCATATAATATATGGTCAGTCTCTAGGGCATCGTCCTGATTGCTAGGGCAATGTCACTGTCCCTTGCCTCTGCCATTCATGAGCGACTTTTAAACCTTTAAACACGTCGGCTTATTTGAGGTGATCCTGTATGCTCCTGTTTCTGGTGGTTTGATTTGAGTTATAGAATTTGGGTCATGAGACGGGGAGATAATTCATTCAATGCCTAGGAGCAACAGGCGTAAAAACCGCAGGTGCAATTAAAAAAAAAAAAAAAAAAAAAAAAAAAAAAAAAAAAAAAAAAAAAAAAAAAAAAAAAAAAACGGTATTAGAACTGGTTGATTTGTACTAGTTTCTTGGAGTAAATACAAAAGCTGAGAGAAAGGGTGTCACAGAATAGGAAAAGCTTAATCAGACATCAGTTGCCCATAGAATAAGAGATTGGAATGTAAGAAGTTGTTGTTAAACCATATCACAAGTCTTCTTCAGGGAAGTGATGAATGGATGCTGAATGCCTATAAAAGAGAAATGGTTGAAGCTGTTAAAATTAACGTTTTACATGGTATAAGTGATGTAAGGGCAATTTTATGTTGAAAAAAGTTGAGATACACAAGTGCTACAAAGGTTATCAGCAGAGAGAAGAGGGATCAGAGTAGTTTGAGGTGATTCAGCTAAAAAGAATGAATGACATTAGGTCAGTCAGGGACAAATTTATCAGAGGCAGCAGGAGAGGAGTACTTTGAAAGACATATTATAAAGGAAGAGCCTGTGGGTGCGTACAAAATTCAATTAAAAAGCAAGGAGTGTGCGGGTGTATGAGACCACTAATGACAGTGAATTATTACTGCACAGGAGATTCATCCGCTAATCGGCAATTAAAGAATAAATGTGGTGGTGACTTGAGTTACTATCCTTTGGAACCACCTCCAGTTACGGGAAACGTCTACGTACACGCGCGCGCGCACACACACACACACACATACGCATAAATATATATATATATATATATATATATATATATATATATATATATATATATATATATATATATATATATATATATATATATACATATATATATATATATATATATATATACATATATATATATATATATATGTGTGTATATATATATATATAGAGAGAGAGAGAGAGAGAGAGAGAGAGAGAGAGAGAGAGAGAGAGAGAGAGAGAGAGAGATGTGTGTGTGTACATGTTTCGATTATCAAATTCCAATTAAAAAGGAAAATCATACCATGAATGAAAAAATAAACCTATAATCGCATTATGAAACAAATGGTTCCTTAAGAAACACGATGCTCAAATCACTCACAACTATTTCCAAAGAAAATTAACCAAATGGCTAATAACTTCAAATCCAGATGATTATCAATTTAATCCCAACAGATTTTTCTTCACTAAAGAATAACCCTGGAATAAGTTACGTCAAAGGTAAACTTTAATAACAACCTAAGTTGCGACTCCTCAACCAAAGTCTCCACAAAATAGCAGTCGAGACAAATGACTTTCGAGTCGATTTAATCTCGGTCGTCCGGACCACCAGCTGAGACATATCCCTTCGATATCTCTCAATCGGAAGCTTTTCTATCAATGCGAAATAGTAAAAAAGCCATTTTAGAAATATGGTTCTTTTCCAGGTAAGCTGCTCAAAGAGAAATGTCGAAATTACTTTTTTCAGGAATTAAATTGATCGCCTGATTGTTTCCAAATATGAGGTTGTGTATGTTAACATTCACATAAAAACGGGTTATTATTATTATTATTATTATTATTATTATTATTATTATTACTTGCTAAGCTACAACCCTAGCTGGAAAAGACAGATGCTATAAGCCCAATGGGTCCAACAGGGAAAATAGCCCAGTGAGGAGAGGGAATAAGGATATAAATAAACTACAACAGAAGCAATTAACAATTAAAATAAAATATTTTAAGAACAGTAACAATATTGAAATAAATCTTTCATGTATAAACTATTAAAACTTCAAAAAACAAGAAGAGACATAACATAAAATAGTGTGCCCAAGTGTACCCTCAAGTAAAAGGACTTTACCCCAAAGACAGTGGAAGACTATGGTACAGAGGCTATGACACTACCAAAGACTAGAGAACAATGGTTTGATTTTGGAGTGTCCTCATAGAAGAGCTGCCTACCATAGCTAAAGAGTCTCTTTTACCCTTACCAAGAATAAAATAGCCACTGACCAATTACAGTGCAGTAGTTAACCCCAAGAGCGAAGAAGAACTGTTTGGTAGTCTCAGTGTTGTCGGGTGTATGAGGACAGAAGAAAATATGTAAATAGGCCAGAGTATTCGGTGTCTGTGTAGGTAAGGGGAAAATGAGCCGTAACCAGAGAGAAGGATCCAATGCAGTACTGTCTGGCCAGTCAAAGGACCCAATGACTCTCTAACAGTAGTATCTCAACGGGTGGCTGGTGCCCTGGCCTACCTACTACGGTTAAATATGGTAATGTAGACGTATGAAACTGTCAAGAAATTATATGAGCTGGGTGATGAAAGTAATTTGGACTGTGGTAGCCAACTGGAAACGTTCATGCCTGGCCTATTTCCTGAACTGGGGTTCGAGATCTGCTCAAGCTCGACAGTTCCTTGTAGTGTCTGCAACCTCAGCATTCTTGTGAGGTAAGGATGGGTGTTTTGGGGGAGCCTATAGGTCTACCTACTGATTTATCAGCAGCCATTGCCTGGTCCTCTCTGGTCTGAGCTTGATCGAGAGGTGGCTTGGGCGCTGATCGTATGTATATATGGTTAGTCTTTAAGACATTGGCACTGCCTTTGCCTCTGCCATTCCTGAGCAACCTTTAAATACGATCCAGAACATACGCCCGATTGGTAACTTTGTCAGATCTTGGTAATTTATCAAAGGAATATTTATTTAATCGCAATTAACATTCAAGGCAGTAGCTTCAAACAGCGTTCGAATTATCTCGTTCAGATTTAAAAAAAAAAAAAAATCTAATGTTCATATCATACAGATCGTTAATGCTGACATTAGATTATTAGTCGGGTTAAATCAGGAGAGAAGTTCCCACACCAACAAATCTCTACTAGAAATAGTAAAATTCTTCCACCCATGATTAGTGATTACAAAACGATGGAAGATTTCTCCATCTTACAGAAACGAATTTTGTATAAAACATATCAGCCACAATATTTTGATGCCTAAATTGGGAAGAGGATAAAGAGAATTGCACTAATGACTGTGCTCAGTGACGAAAGGAAACAATGAAATAAACTATTTGAGAAGTAATAAATAAAGAATACAAAATAACTTGAAAACCGTAACAAAGTTAATATATATATATATATATATATATATATATATATATATATATATATATATATATATATATATATATAAATAAATATATATAAATATATATATATATATATATATATATATATATATATATATATATATATATATATATATATATATATATATATAAACTATGAAGACTCATGTCAGCCTGTTCAACATAAAAACATTCGCTGTAAGTTTGAACTTATGAAGTTTCAACGATCGATTCAACTGCCTGATTAGAAAGATCAATCCACAATCTATGATTCAGTGAAAAAAAAATCAGATAACAAAAAATAGTTCATTACTAAAAGAGAATTTTGTAATAATGACAAGACTTAAGAATCTCTTAGCCACGTGGTTCCTATCCTTATTCTACAACATCCCTTTTAGTGGTTAGTCCTTCCCTCCACACCACCTTTGCATCTCCAGCCAAACATATAAGTTCCCACCCAGATTGTATCGAAAAAAAGTTATAGATATGGATGCACTTGTAATTTTATTGAGCATGAACTCTGTACAAATATAGGTATACTTCATATTTATTGAGGTTATATTCTTAAAAGTTAATATGGTACTTGGCTACTTTTTAGCAATCAAATCTTGAATGCGTGGTCGAATGCCACATAGTTTAAAGGCTTAAAGGTAGCTAATATATGGCATGGGCAAGGGACAGTTACAATGCCCTAGAGAGTGACCATAATCATATGATTATCACCCAAGCCCACTCTTCAAGTACCGAGCTAGGACAAGGGAGGGTCAGGCAAAGGCAGCTGATGACTCAACAAGTAGACCTATAGGCTCCCCCCAACCCTCCCGATCTTAGCTCACAAGGATGATGAGGTTGCAGACAATACAAGAGGCTATCGAACTAGAATGGGACTCGAACGCTAGTCCGGCAGATCGCCAAGCAGTGACGTTTCTAATAGCCAACCACAACCACATGGTAAGTCCGCTCTAACGTTCCAAACGGTTTCTGTACTAGCGCAACCCTTCCCAGCCCCCGGGGAATTTATGGCCCCTAGTTGATGACCACTGCCTTAGCCAAGAATTTGTATGAATATTTTTTTTTTTTAATTATAAAAAGCCAAGAATTTTTATGATTTTTTTTTTTTAATTTTGGAAAATTTTAAAAAAAAGAAACAAAAAATACCTTCGTATATCGAAAAGCAGGAAGATTAAGTACAAAAAATTGAAGGCTCTGACTACAGGCTATGGATATCAGCGAGATATAGTGAATATCTAAAAACGTTTTACTGAACTGTTTACAATGTTGAGATATAGAAACGTATATGAATTTTATCCCTGGATATACTAAGAAGTATAATCAATATCACGATGGTGTACATAAAACAGTAAAGAGAAATATGAACATTCCTTGTAAAAAAAAATTATGGTTATATTATTACTATCATCACTAGCAAAGCTACAACCCTAGTTTGATAAGCAGGATGCTATAGGCCAAAGGGCTCCAAAAGGGAAAACCAGCGACAATAAAGATAATGGCAAAATCATCGCAAATGTTAATGATGACAACTACGATGATTATAATCGTGTCATGATGAAAAGGTAGTCATAACTAATGATGATAACGACGATGATAATAATCGCGTCGTGATGAAAAAGATAATGATGATAAAACTGCGAAATCAATAATACCATTCACGATAAGTGATGACAATAGTGTATTAATTATATTGTTTCTAACGAAGACAGTGATCATAACATAATAGTCATTAATACATTAATAATATTGATTTTAAGTAATGATGGGGGTGATGATAAAAATTGTAGCTATGATGTGTAATAGTGGTTATCATTACAATGATGATACTTCTGTTGGGTAATAGCAGTTATCATTACAATGATAATAACGAAGTTAATGAAAAGAATGGGAACCATGTTAATAACAATGATGTTACTGAAAAGTTCGCAAGTGAAGGGAAAAATACAATGATATCACTTAAAATTATGCTTATGACATTGAAAAAATATATGGTAATGGCAATTATAATGATAGAAATATTCCAGAGGGTAATATGAAACCTGCTGAAAGCAATAAAATTGACTAGGCCTATGAAAATTGGGTGATAGGGACCATGTATATTTCTAAAATAATTATAATAAAATAACACTGATAAAAGCAATAGTGACGATAAAATGATGAATATGTTACTGAAGGCAAGAAATACAATGAAGTTATTTACAAAAAATAACGAAAAATCATGATGATAATGAAGTTAATGATGAAAACGATGATAGTAACATTATCATATTAATGATTATAAAGAAAATGATAGCCAAAATAATGATAACAATTAAGACAATGATAATCATATAATGATAAAGACAATGATAATCATTATAACGATAGAGTTGACAATAATGATTGTGAAAAGGTCGAAAGTTATAATATATGTCAGGATGCCTGAAAACTTTAAATCAATCAATCGAAAGTTATAACGACTAATATGACAGCAATAACAAAGATAAGTTCAGAAGTATATATGTTGAAGATGGAAGGTAACGCCAAAGATTATCATTTAAGTGAAAATAATAAAAGCTACAATGTAACAGATAACGGCAATGAAAATCCTTCATGGCGATAACAAGGACTATGATGAAGGTCTTTTGAGGACTACCCATGGGTTCTTTTCGACCAAACTCCAAACTCTAGACCTCAGAAATACAGTAAACGAAAAATAAATGCTTCAGTACGTCCAATGATACAGAACGGGTTAAGAAAAAAAAAAAACTTCGATTAAGATTCTATTTCCACGTTCTAGGCCTATGTTCCAATTCCTTTAAATTTCTATTTCCACATTCTAGACCTATGTTCTGATTCCTTTAGGTGTAACCAAAAGGTTTATGTGCATATACCACCAAAAACTTCACCTAAACATTCTATTTCCACGTTCTAGGCCTAAGTCCTAACTCCATTAAACGTTCTATTTCCACATTCTAGGCCTAAGTTCTGATTCCTTTAGGTGTAACCAAAGGTTTATGTGCATATACCACCAAAAACTTCACTTAAACGTTCTATTTCCACGTTCTAGGCCTATGTCCTAACTCCTTTAAACGTTCTATTTCCACATTCTAGGCCTAAGTTTTGATTCCTTAACGTGTAACAAAAGGTTTATGTGCATATACCACCAAAAACTTCACTTAAATGGTCTATCTCTTTACGTGCATATACCACCTACCAGCGTACTGTACATGTTTTTTTTTTTTTTTAACAAAATCAGTAATCTCTATGTTAAAACCAATCACCTAGCTTGCAACCAATAGTGGTGACAAAAAGTAATCGGATAACATTTACGCTAGTCAAATCGTTTGCTACCTGAAGCCACCTTCTCCAACATCCCATACCCTGTCATATGCAGTTATATAAGTACCGCACTCTGTACTGTCAATCCGAAGTACCTATCGCATTACGTCAATTCTATGACCGTACTTGAAGTATAAAATAATAAATGTTAGTTTTCCGGAATGTTACCCTGAAACGGCTAGATCTAGGTGGCATGCGCCTAGCCAAACACTGAAACGGTCAAGTGGTTTTTCTATACATAACTAATACACACACACACACACACACACACACACACACACACACATATATATATATATATATATATATATATATATATATATATATATATATATATATATATATATATATATATATATATCAAGGCACTTCCCCAAATTTTGGGGGTTAGCCGACATCAAACAAATGAGAACAATAAAGGGGAGAGGACCTCTCCTCTTTACGTTCCTCCCAATTTATATATATAAATTCAAATGCTGAATCAAAATTGGCCACCGTGGAAATTTGTTAATGGAGAACTGTGTAAACCGTTTTCACTACTGGTACTAGCGGACAAATATTCAAGAACTGTTTAGCCGCCAATTTTACGTACAATCTCACAGTATAAGGCTTAACATAAAAAACCTTTAGAAACACGACAGAAAGGAGCTTTTGTTACATAAATTTGACGTAATTAAGCACGAATGTGAATTGACCTTATTATTATTATTATTAATACTAGCTAAACTATAACCCAAGTTGGAAAAGCAAGATAATATAAGCCCAAAGGCTCCAACAGAGAAAAAGAGCCCATTGAGGAAAGGAAACCATGAAATAAATAAATTACGAGAGAAGAATAAACTATATAAAATATTTCAAGAACAGTAACACTGAATTAGACAGTTCACATAAAAAGGCTTTTAATAATTTACAATCAATTGGAGAAAACAAATTCATGAAGGCTATTACTACCTACCGCTACATGGCGATAGCAACCTCAGTTACTTCATTCTAAATTTTATAGTCGATATTAGGTCTGGTGTGAAACAAAATGTTCATAATGAAGACCGAGAAGCAAACAGTTAGATCACAGGTGAATAGTTTTTATTTTTTACTATAACACTATTGTAAAACTAGAGGAGCACTCAGTAGACCACAGACCTTTGCCCCGGCAGCTTATTTCTCGACGTTGACCTTTGACCTTAACATTTATTAATTGGTGTGGATTTTCATACACTCAAAAATGAACCAAGTTTGAAGTCTCTGTGACAGTGATGACCAAACTTATGGCTGATTATGTGAACTGGACATTTTGCTGAACCGTGACCTTTGACCTTGACCTTCCAAAATTCAATCTATACCAGCTTTTTACATAACAGTTAATCCCTACAAGTTTCATTACGATTAAAATTGTGGTCCCAGGAAGCTGTTCACAAACACAAACTGGGGCGAAAACATAACCTCCTTTCAACTTCGTTGGGGGAGGTAATAATTTAAAAGCTTATCACTTTAAAAAAAACATAGCTAAACTGTAACAACTGTAATCCTGAAACAAAGAGCGTGAGTCTCTCAGTTTGTCAGGGTCCAGATATACACACCAACCATTTTCCCTCTTATACCTGTAGCCGTCTGCAAAAGCTACAGTTGAATAAAATATTCATGTAGGTTACGTATTTACTTAAACGCTATTAATACTGGTTCATAAATATCTATTACTAAAACATTGTTACTAAAGTTTAACCTGTTGATTATCTAAAAAAATACGTTTTTGGACCTAAAATAATTCATGAACTAATTGTTCAAATTAACCACTAATAGAGTAAATATTCCCTCTAAGGTTTTTTGGGAAACGAAAAAACTTCCAACGATACTTACTAATCACAAGTAGTTTTATCGGTTTCATTGTAGTGTATTACAGGGCAATGTAACCTAGGAAAACAACTACCTTTTCTTACGTTTTATATATTGAGTAAAACTTATATGGAGAAATTATTTAAAATTCGTATGGAAATATCTATCATTGCTATCGTTAGTAATGTAACTCTGTGTACCATACGTCAACGTTGGTAGCACTGTGTATTATTGGTAACGTTGCTAATGTTATCGTTCGCAGTACATTCGTTTAAGAGAAGTGACACCGTTGAAGAAATGCTTATATTTAAATATTTTAACACAACATATATGACATCAGTGATTATATTTACCCATTTTAACAGAAAATATATGTTTTCCTGTAGGAAATAACGTGATCTAACCGGTTTTCACCTTCATTTCATCCGTAATAACAGCAACCAATTTTTTTTTCTTATCTTTTATTATAAAAATACAATTACATCTTAGCAATTTACATTATATACGTATTTATTCTTTACAAAATACTGATATGAACTACATTATTTTACATAGTTATAAATCAGCTCAATATAAATTAAATAAATTAATAAATATATAATATGCAATAACTTTTATTGTACAAACGTTCTTAACTTATAATTATGTTACATATCTAAGTAATTATCATAAATGTACTCTTTTGTAAATATCTTATATAATTCTTTTTTTAAAGTATTCCTTATTAATTTTTTTGTTTTTAGCATTCTATTTCTTATGAATATAAGTAACTTAAAGTTAGCCGAATTGGTTGATCTATTTGTTTCCGATTGAAATGAACATCAAATAAGGTTAAATCACGTTATTTACCATAGGAAAACATATTTTCTGTTCGAAATCTCACCCTGTAATACAATACAAAATTACCGTTTTATCACTCATCTACCAGAGCCAACCAAATGTTTCTAATAAGGGACACAATAGACGCGAAGCTCCAAAATATCAATATAATCATGCCATGTAATTAATATCGTTAGCGAACAACATAATGACTTCCTTTATCCTACAGATTATACAATTCGAAAAAAAAAAAGCCAGGTTTACGCTGGGTACCGGTGTGACGGTCTGAACCAACCCCCGGTCTCACAATACTCCTTTATAATCTGCGCATGCGCCAACATTATCGTTTGCCAGTGCATACGAGGTTGAAGTTTTATTTTCCTGTAATGTTAGCGTGCGCAGCTCAACATTACCCCTTGCCAGTACATACGAGATTGATGTTTTATTTTCATGCGAGCGAAGCGAGCTAATGGCGGAAAATAACCATTATACAATGTCAAGGAGAATTCTGAGACCGGGGGATCGTTCAGACCGTCACACCGGCCAACAGAATTCGTAACGCACAATTCCGTGTATCGAGGCTGTGTTTTTGCATATCTTTGTGGGGAAATGTGTCACACACTGTAAGGTAAATGGGAAAATGCAGTAGTATTTGAAGAGCAATAACTAAATTAAGGCTAACTTAATGGCGAAAAACATCACACGCATAGGCCTATATAGCAGTGTATTCCTAGTCATCCACCTTTCTTGAAAATACACATCCCTATCCACAATCTAGAGAAATATGAATATTCATTGTATACAAAACATACATTCACTTACCTAAATATGTAGCAGTTTCTCGGTGGAAAAACGATTCTAACCCAAACAACGTCGAATTGGACGGTTGGGAGGGACCGGTAGCCCAACACTATCCATTTTAAACACAAATAATTGGCATAATGCTTCCGAGTTCCCTTCATTTCATAGTAACGCCGTACTGCACGTATATTTACGTAGACTTCAGCAAAGCTCCGATTAGAATAATAACCAATAAACCGGTAGATCCGCCGATTTTTTATAACAATTTTAAGGACACGATTCACTTTCGCCAACGTTAACTCAGTTTGACCGCCAACTCGCTAAGTTAAAAGTGGCGCGTTCTTTTCGGCAACTTGGAAAGAGATGCCACATGTTACCATAAAATTCATTAATACACGTGATATGTTTTTAATAGAGATATAATTAAAATTATTTGCTATATATTATATTAATAATGATACAATTTAATTGTGTACGATGATAATTTCTCAAAATAAAGAAACGAAAAAGACATAACTTCCCAACTGAAAAGTTCCATCTACGTAGTGGCCTGAAGACGATAGTGTTGCTAACATCTTTTGAGTGTTTAGTTACGTTCGGTTCCGGGATAAAAAAAAGGAAAAAAAATTGACAAGAGGCAATTTCCATCTACGCACACGAAAGTTATAATAGTTTTGTGTTGTTACACAAGCATATTTTTACCATCTTGCTTCCCAAGTTTACCCAAGACACCCGACAGTGAGCTCAAAAGTGAATGGGTTATGCTTGCGCCATCGCCATCTTGCCAACAATCAAAAGGTAAACAACGTAGTTGGTACCTTTATTTTCTCGGGAATATTAACCTATCCTATCCAATACGCTGCCTACTAACAACATTATGTATTTGTGATATCATTCAGTAAGATAAAACCATGGTTAACTAGTGCTAGCAATTATGTAGCTTCTAGGAACAAATTATTCAAATACTTTTGTAGGAAAATATTAGTTAACGTATTCAGAATAACCTAACCGTGTTAAATGCAAGTTACGTTCGAATGTCCATGAAGTTGTCAATTTTCGTAGAAACATGACGATCTTATTTATAAAACATTTATTATTTTCTATACGGTTAAATGCACATTGAATATTATCTGTAGCCAAATAAGATAGCGTTAAATGCATCAAATTACTCGGTTTGTGTAACAGGTGGTAAAGCATCACAAGATCCCGAACAGAAGTCTCTTGTGTTATTCTTCAATGGTTATTTTCATGTTATATATTTTCGTGAAAACTTTAATTAGATTTCCTGGATTATTTTCAAATACCTCAACAGATAGTTCTTACCGAAATTCCTAGCTACATGAGAGCACATGAATTATTAATAGTGTACTGGTTCTTAAGTATAATCATAGATTCATAATCGCCTGGTAATAATAATGTGCCCTGTTATTTTGAGACAAAAGTTCCGGGAACATAGGAAAAAATATACTTAAAAATAAGCTATGTAAATACGTATACAATTGAATCAGAATATAAATTAACTTTATATTCGTATTTGACTGGACTTTCCCAAAATAACATCGTAGGCGTTCTTGGCTTTTTACCGGTACCGTATGCGACCTTACATTAATAATGTAATTACAATTTCATGCTCCTTTTCCTGCATTTTTTGTTTTTATATTCTCTGTTGTCTAAAATTTAGTACAAATATTTATGCATAACATTTCCTTGTAATAATTAGTGAAACAATGAAAAGGATTCTGTATAATGTCGTGAGCTATTTAGGACAAGCCTGGGCGACGATTTAGGTCAACAGTTGAATCACCGAATAGTAAGAAGTCAAGGAGGCGCTTTGTAGACTGCTAAAGAACGTTACTATATATGAATAATTGTATTTTTTCTGTTCCTCTATACCATCCGGCTAACAGTTGGAAGGAGGTTATGTTTTCACCTACATTTTTGTGTTTGTTTATGAACAGCTTCCTGGCCACAATGTTAATCGTAAAGTAATGAAACTTGCAGGGATTAATTGTTATGTAAAAAGCTGGAAATTATTAAATTTTTAGAAGGTAGAGGTCACGGTCAAGCAAAATGCCCAATTCACGTAATCAGCCTTAAGTTTGGACATCGTTGTCATATAGACTTCAAACTTGGTTCATATTTGATTGTATGAAAATTCACGCCCATTAATGCATGTTAAGGTTAAGGTCGAGAGATAAGCTGCCGCTGTGGAGGTCTGTGCTGTATTGAGTGTTCCTCTAGTTTTGATTGTTTTCCTCGTGTGGAAACGCATATATTTGTATAATGGTCGTAGAAAACCACTTTACGTTTTACCTGGTTCTCATAAAACCCGTTAGATTTTGCATTTTATTATTCTTTTTTGGGCTCAAGCCATGGCGTCCTGATGGAAGGTTCCTTTTTGGTAGCTTCCTTGGGTATAAGACTACTAAGATATTCCCAGAGAATTTAACCACAGGTTATCACAGAATTCTAACTTCTGGAGCGAGTATCTCAAAGGTTTCCCTTTAAGACATCGTAATACAACAGGGGACGCGCATGTCTGAACGCGCCACATAGCTATCTTCACCCCGAACAGAGTTAATGCTTCGGTGTGTAAGGACTGAGAATAGCTGGGAGCCGTTCCACAGCTAATCTCACTCGTGGCTACTACTGATACTCGAGACGTAAACAAACGGACGCCATTGCTCTAATGACGTCACGCCCGTCTTCATCCTTTGTTTAGTAGCTGCCCTACTTAGACGGATTTTCCCTGTGTTAACTTTATCGTTTTGCATCTTCGCTATGTCGTTACCTTCAGCCTCGCCTTCTTCTGGAAAGTTGAGTACAAGGTTCCAGTATTGTTTAATTAAGCTCTGGCCGTAAAGTAAATATTACTTTTCGAAATAATTGCTGTTTTGTGGCAGAGCTGTGCCTCTACCGGACCCGCCATTTTATGGCGTCGTTGTTGTTATGCATGTCTTATTTAGTTAGCCACAACAACGTTTCCGGCATTATATACTAATCGAATACATTAGTTTATTTAGTCTTCATAGCTAGGAACTTTTATATCGTGTTTAGACGCTTTTTATCGGTCATCGATTGACCTCATACCAGTCGGCTACTATAGCCCCCAGGCCAGGAGCCTACATACAAGTGTTCATGCATGATTTATTAGTGATCCTAGACTAAGTTATGAAGATAGTGGCATTATTATTTTACAATACTTTTGACAGTGATGCAAATGTTTTCGCCTTCAGGGACCATATAGGGGATAGGCTAGTCAGTGACTCTTTCTAGCCTAACCTAATATTAGGACCCCTATATGCTTCCTTCATCCCCTGCCTTGGCATTCCCTCTATTTAGCCTTGATTCCTTTTCTGAGTAAAGGGATTAATTGTCTAATAGAGTATATATCGCCTCTCTGTCCTCCCTAAAGGAATGAACCCCCTTTAGGGCTGCGTCCGAGAGTGAGGTTAGGCTAGCCTACCTCTATGGCTAGGATAGTCTATGACTTTCCTGTGATAGCGATATGTCTTCTTCCTTTCCTAGTTCAGGACTCTTAGCCCTGTTCTACGTTAGGTTAGGAAGGTTTCTCTGTTCCATGCTGAAACTGTACTCTTGCACCGTTTTAGCCGATCTGCCTGATCTTAGGTTAGGGAGTGTCCTCCCTTTCCTTAGTGGCCGCTCTGGTACAGAAACCCTTCCTGGGAAGACTTCTCTCTTCTCCCTCCCCACCTATCTCTTGTATAGCCTAGCCTATGCTTAGGTTAGTTTATACTCATCTGTCCCCTGTCCTACAACTCCTCCTTAGGGTGGAAGAGTAGGGCTACCCGAGCTTCCTTGTGCAGTCCGCTCTGGTACATATACCTTCATAGTGTCCTATAAGGTTAGTTACTAGTATAGTTCTGCATATGGGAGTCTCCCCCCCCCCCTCTTTGGGTGTTCCCTAGCCCTCCCTTGGGCTACCTTGCTCCCGGTCCCTAGTGACCCCTGCTCATGGATGTTAGAGCCTGCCTCTATCATGGGTACACCCCCTCAGGGAGGGGGAGGGATGTCTGGAACCCTGATGGTACTTCCTACATCCCTTCCCCCCTCCCCCCTGTCTCTCTCCCTATCCGGGTGCCGGTCTCTTGCCGCCTCTACTGTCGGCAATACCTGCCTCCTACTTGGTGACTCTCCCTAACCTTGCCGCCAGCCCCCCGTGTACCGAGGGACTGCCGGCTACTACCGGCGGCTCTCCTACTCCTATCTAGTCGTCCGCTTGCCGGTCGATCGCCGGAGTGCCGGCATATACTGCCGGCAACCCGATACAGCCTTTACCATCCTTATCCCAGTCACCAACCTGGCATCCTCCGACTGCCGGAGCCGCCGCTCCCTGCCGGCGTGCCGCCGTTGTGCCGGCGGCCGCCATCCTGGTATTTAACTGACTTTTGAAAATTGTCTGTCCTAATGCCAGAATCTATGCTGGAGCGAGCTCCGGCATGCCGGCGGCTTGCCGGATGCCCCGGAGGCGTCAAGAATACTTGCACCCCCTTACTGTAGCTATCATAAGACTATGATAGCCCTATATCGCAAACAGATAAGCTGCTTCTGCTATTAAGATCAGTACCTAGTACTGCTCTATTAGTGATCATGCTGTCTCTTTGCATTCTTCTAATTCCAGCATGCTATGTGCATCTTAGCACGGCTGGTTGCCAGAAGCAGTTACCTTTTAAATGAGGCCTTCTGGCCCTTAACTGGGAACCGAATGAATTCGATCCCAATCTTGTCCTTGGTTTTCCATGGAATTCCAAAATACTTGGAATTCTAGGAAACTATATCCAGTGACCTCGGTCATTTGGATTATCCAGGGACCAAGCTTATGGTAACCAGCCGGGCGAGATGCATGAAGCATGTTCTCCTTTACTGTTTTCATTCTCTATGCATCACACCTTCTTTAAGTTAAAATTAATGATTAATATTAACTTAGTTTAAGAGCCATTCTTATGACTCCCCCATACTAATTTTCTCTTTCTTCCACAGGAGGAGCAGATGAAGTGTGATTTCGCCTTCTGCGCTGTGAAACGCCCGCAGTTTTACGGGCATACGGCTTGCAGGACTCACGCCCCTTGTGCAGACAAGAAAGGGGATTTGAAGTTTTGGAATCCACTGGATTGTACGGTCTGCCAGGCCCACCTAGTTGAGGCCTTCCATAACCCTCCTTCAGCGGAGGTTAGAGACATTTCTCGTGAAAAGCTGCGCAAGTGGGTGCGTGGCTTTCAGAAAAATGCTACCGGACCGTACCTGGCCACCGAAGAACTGAGGTCACTATTGTTCCCTAAGGCCTCCCCTGACTCAGTGGTACCAAAAGATGTGATCCCCACTGTCCAAATTACGGTGGAACCTGATGTGGTCATGGCTCAGTCCATGCACGAGTGTCGTTTAGATTCCGAGGATGATGAACAGATTTCAGACGTCTCGGAAGACACGGAGAAGACGCTTATGGCTCAAGGAGCCGAAGAGGACGAAGACAAGGTGGAGTACACCGAGTCGGAGCTAGGAGCTGCTCCCTCGTCCATCCCCCCTCCTACTCCTACACCGACGGAAATGTCCATTCCGTCTACCTCCTCGACTCCGGATCCTTCTTCTTCTACTCAAGAACTGATCCGGCTGATTAGAGCCGTCATGGACGACAGGCTGAAGGAGAACCAGGAGTCCATCAGGTCGATGATTGGATCCAGAGAGCCGAAGAAGATTTCGGTCAAGGATCTCCCCGCTTGCTCTCATGCCAACCCGTGGAGGTATGCAGAGCATATGGTTATTGCGACCGGCAGGATCTTTGTCAGTGATAAGATCGGCACGGTCCCTTTGGAAGATGTGGAGTTCTTCCCAAGCTTTGAGGCCTACCCGGACTGTTACGTCCGGCTTCGTTCCGAACCTGCCTCGAAGGAAGAGACCGAACCTAAAGAAGAGATAGTGTTCGATCTCACAAAGGCCCAGGCTATGCTAGCCTCCGCATTTAAGAGTAGAGGCTTTACCTGCTCTAAGCTTCCGGCTTTGAGCAAGAAGCACCCTACGTACGTTGCACCTGACACTGCGGTTCTTCCATTCTTGGAAAAGGCCTTAGCTGCATGCCTTAAAGCGGCGGAAGAAGGGAAACCCTGCCCTGCACTGCACTGGAGGAGTGCAGACCCTTCTCCATCGTGACCCCCCCTGACGCTCGACACTGGAAAGATGTTCAGCATACTTTCGTCGTGGGAAGGCTCGATCCTGACGTCGCCGGACGTCAGTTTAATGAAGACCTCCCTAAGCTCAACGATCACCTCCTTCGCCGGGAACAAGACACGAAGGAGAGGCTTGCGGCATCTCTTTCTCATCAAGTCCAACTGGAAGTTATGGCCTGTGACACTAGAGTACCAGATCACTACATGGTACTCTCCAAATCCCACTTACTGACAGTAATGAAGGACTTGTACCACTTCATAAAGGCTCGAAGAGCCTGTCGTGAATTCGTGTTTGCCGGTGCCACCGTGAAACACGAACCCCGGAGGCTGATTTCCTCCAACATCTGGGGAAAGCACCTGTTTCCTTCTGACCCTGTGAAGGAAATAACTGACAGAGCCGCCACGGAGAATAGGAACCTTCTCCACAAGTGGGGCATGTCCAGGAAAAGGAAACCCTCTCAGGACGATGGACCTCAGCCTAAGAGGAAACCTCAGAAGCCAAAACCCCAGCAACGTCAGCAAAGACGTCAGTTTCCGGGACCCGCTACCTCCCAAGTGGTTGCCCAACCACAACAGACCTTTCAATTGGTCCCCCAACCGGTGTTGTCACAGTCACCGGTCTTCACCCCTGCCTTTGAGCAACCATCAACTACCTTTCATGCCAAAGGTAGAGGCTCGTTCAGGGGTGCAAGCAGAGACGCATCTCGCCGTCCCCCCAGAGGTAGAGGAGGAAAGGGAGCTAGCGGCCGAGGCAACAAGTCCTCGGGACACCAGAAGCAATGAAGTGCTTCCGGTGGGAGGAAGACTCCGCCAATTCCAGGATCGTTGGACCTTCGATCCCTGGGCACACAGCATCATCAAGAACGGTCTAGGCTGGAGTTGGACGCAACCACCCCCAATCTTCCAGCAGTTCTTCCAGCAATCAACCCCCCTTCTGGAAGAATATGTTCTAGACCTCTTGAACAAGAAGGTGATAAGGAAGGTAAAGTCCACCAGGTTCCAAGGGAGACTGTTTTGTGTTCCCAAGAAGGACTCAGACAAACTCAGAGTCATTCTGGACTTATCCCCCCTCAACAAGTTCATAGAGAACAACAAATTCAAGATGCTGACGCTTCAACAAATAAGGACCCTTCTGCCTCAAGGTTCCTACACGGTCTCTATAGACCTGGCGGATGCCTACTGGCACATTCCAATGAACCATCACGCTTCCTCCTACCTAGGATTTCGACTCCAAAGGAAAAGCTACGCCTTCCGGGCCATGCCCTTCGGCCTCAATGTGGCCCCTCGGATCTTCACAAAACTGGCGGATGCCATAGTACAACAGCTCCGCCTAAGAAACGTCCAGGTGATGGCCTACCTCGACGACTGGCTAGTCTGGGCTCCATCGCCCGAAGAGTGTGCAAAGTCTTGCAACGAAGTTACCCAGTACCTAGAACACCTGGGATTCAAGATCAACGAGAAAAAATCTCGCCTCTCTCCAGCTCAGAAGTTTCAGTGGTTGGGAATCCACTGGAATCTTCAGTCACACCGCCTTTCCATCCCCCAGAAGAAAAGGAAGGAAATAGCAGGGTCTGTCAAGCGACTACTGAAATCCAAACGCATTTCAAGACGACAGCAGGAACGAGTTCTAGGCTCTCTACAATTCGCCTCAGTGACAAACCCAGTGCTTCGTGCACAGCTAAAGGATGCCGCGGGAGTCTGGAGACGCTCGGCATCCATCGCTCGAAGAGACCTCAAGAGACGGCTTCCAAACAGACTACGACGCCTCCTAAAGCCGTGGTCGGAAGAAAAGGCCCTGAAAAGGTCCATTCCTCTCCAACACCCTCCTCCATCACTCAACATCCACACGGATGCCTCACTGGAAGGTTGGGGAGGTCACTCCCACCAGAAACAGGCTCAAGGTACCTGGTCTCCACTATTCAAGACGTTCCACATAAACATCTTGGAGGCCATGGCGGTCCTTCTAACTCTGAAGAAGTTATCCCCGCCGCCCTCGATCCACATCCGTCTAACCCTAGACAACTCGGTGGTAGTTCGTTGTCTCAATCGCCAAGGCTCAAGATCGCCCCAGATAAATCAGGTGCTTCTCCCAATCTTCCGTCTGGCGGAGAAGAAGAAGTGGCACCTGTCTGCAGTTCACCTACAAGGATTCCGCAATGTGACAGCGGATGCTCTATCTCGGACAAACCCGATAGAGTCGGAATGGTCTCTAGACGCAAGATCGTTCTCCTTCATCTCTCACCAAGTCCCAGAACTTCAGATAGATCTCTTTGCAACGAGCGACAACAATCAACTTGCTCTGTACGTAGCCCCGTACGAGGACCCCAAAGCAGAAGCGGTGGACGCCATGTCACTGGACTGGAACAGGTGGTCCAAGATCTACCTGTTCCCTCCCACCAACCTTCTGTTGAAAGTCCTCTCCAAACTGAGAACCTTCAAAGGGACAGCGGCCCTAGTGGCTCCCAAGTGGCCCCGGAGCAACTGGTACCCCCTGGTCCTGGAGCTGCAGCCCAAGCTGATCCCTCTCCCGGGCCCAGTTCTCTCTCAACAAGTACAGAAGTCGACTGTCTTCGCTTCATCATCGAAAATCAAGGACCTTCATCTCATGATTTTCTCTCCCTTGCCGCAAAGAAGAGGTTTGGGATCTCGAAGAAAAGTCTAGACTTCCTAGAGGAATACAAGACCGAATCCACGAGACGGCAATATGAATCATCCTGGAGGAAATGGGTCTCCTTTGTCAAGGCAAAAAATCCTAAAGAAATCACAATTGATTTCTGTATGTCCTTCTTCATTCACCTTCATGGACAAGGATTAGCAGCCAATACGATTTCAACCTGCAAATCGGCCTTGGCTAGACCAATTCTATATGCTTTCCAAATTGATCTGTCCAACGACATCTTCAACAAATTACCAAAAGCATGTGCTCGCCTACGTCCAGCACCCCCTCCGAAACCGATCTCCTGGTCACTAGACAAGGTACTCCATTTCGCCTCCAACTTGGACAATGATTCATGCCCCCTCAAGGATCTGACTCAGAAAGTTATATTTTTATTTGCTCTCGCTTCGGGAGCTCGAGTCAGCGAAATAGTGGCATTATCAAGAGAAGAAGGACACATCCTGTTTACCGATTCAGGAGAAGTGACCCTCTCCCCTGATCCGACGTTTCTCGCTAAAAACGAATTACCCACCAAAAGATGGGGCCCTTGGAGAATATGCCCCCTGAAGGAGGATGTCTCTCTATGTCCAGTAGAGAGTCTCAAGGTCTATCTTCGCAGAACTTCGAACTTTGGTGGAGGCCAACTCTTCAAAGGAGAAACATCGGGCAGCGACCTGTCACTGAAACAATTAAGAGCGAAAATCACCTACTTCATTCGCAGAGCGGATCCGAACAGTACACCCGCTGGTCATGATCCTAGAAAAGTGGCATCTTCTCTGAACTTCTTTCAGAGCATGGACTTTGAAAGCCTTAAAAACTTTACGGGCTGGAAGTCCTCGCGAGTTTTCTTTAAACATTATGCGAAACAAGTGCACGAAGTCAAACATTTTGTGGTAGCCGCAGGTAGTGTTATGAAACCTGCACCTAACTCTGCGTAGAAC
This sequence comes from Palaemon carinicauda, assembly GCF_036898095.1. Lineage (NCBI taxonomy): Eukaryota > Metazoa > Arthropoda > Malacostraca > Decapoda > Palaemonidae > Palaemon > Palaemon carinicauda. The sequence continues at coordinate 14,059,499 of NC_090752.1, forward strand.
AGTGAGTTACTTGGGACTCTAACTCTTCGGGTGCCTATGTTGACCCTCGAGCGATTCATAGTGATGTCTAAAAACACTTAGTGCTTTTATAACTGTTCTTATCCCAGGTGAAATGTCATAGTGTCACACAAGTGCCGCATGCCTTGAGCATGATGTGTTATTTAAAGACTTGCGTTCCTCGAGAACGAGTACCTACTAATCCTGAAATTCCTTTTCAGATTCAAGAGCAAGCCTTTATTTCTATGTACATTATTATTACTGTAAATGAACTTTACTTTTGCTGTAAATTATTTAATTTCTGCATTGTGAAATAAAATTTCTATTTTATTACTTATGCGTCTCTTTCAGCTCCTACTTACTATGAAATACATACTGTCATAGTTTTATTTATTCCTCCTTTCTTATGGTTATGAAGAATTTAAGATGTCTAATCCTAAATTATATTCACCCTGTCTCAGTAAGGTTCCTACACGAATACTTACTTCTGATAACCAAGAGATGAACTCTATACACAGTGCCCAACCACCACTGGTCTAATTCAGAATGTTCCTATACAAATACCAAACATTCCGCTTCATCTCTAAGTTCTTCAAGTTCTTCTCTCAGGATGAATAGCCCTTCAATACCACTTTGACGTCGGCATAGCCCATGGGAACTTCCTGCCAAGGGGGGCAGGATACTTCGTTCCTATGGTTCTTTATCTAAGATTACTTTGCTGTTTTGTCAATGCCTAGGCACTTAATACTGGGGGAAAATCTACCACGATACATTGATTCTCTGGTACTCTTCCATCAGGACGCCATGGCTTGAGCCCAAAAAACGGATTTTGAGCGAAGCGAAAAATCTATTTTTGGGTGAGATAGCCATGGCGTCCTGATGGACCCTCCCTACTACTTCGTCCAGTTTTGTTCCCACCCTATGCAATTGTATCATGGTGATGGGCAGCAACTGGCTTCAGGATGAAGACGGGCGTGACGTCATTAGAGCAATGGCGTCCGTTTGTTTACGTCTCGAGTATCAGTAGTAGCCACGAGTGAGATTAGCTGTGGAACGGCTCCCAGCTATTCTCAGTCCTTACACACCGAAGCATTAACTCTGTTCGGGGTGAAGATAGCTATGTGGCGCGTTCAGACATGCGCGTCCCCTGTTGTATTACGATGTCTTAAAGGGAAACCTTTGAGATACTCGCTCCAGAAGTTAGAATTCTGTGATAACCTGTGGTTAAATTCTCTGGGAATATCTTAGTAGTCTTATACCCAAGGAAGCTACCAAAAAGGAACCTTCCATCAGGACGCCATGGCTATCTCACCCAAAAATAGATTTTTCGCTTCGCTCAAAATCCGTTTATCAGTATGAAACCGCATTGTATCGACGGAAATAAAATTGCTGTTGGGACATATCGAAGCGTAAACAACATGTTATTAGCTTAACCAGGGGGGGGGGGGTGGAATAAACACCGTGGAAAAACATTTGGTCTGCATGACTAACAATCTCACTGAGAGAAATGTTATGAGATGATAATATTGTGCAAGATTCTAGACTTATTAGTGGTTAGAGTTTTTAACCATTTGAAGATATGATGTTAGTAAAAATTTGAATGCCATGATTATAACCCCAATTTGGTTAACGAAAATGTGAATAAATTAGTTCATATGAAATTCCGGTTGAAGTTACGAATTGTGGGAAGGACGGTCTAGGTTTCACGGACGGTCTAGGCTTCAGGGTGTAGGATTCTTTCATTTCGTCCATGTTTCATATGGAAAATACCGAGTCGAGCTCTTTTCTTCTCTAATCTGGTTTATAAGCAGTAATGCTTTTCCCGTGAATGAATAAAAAGGACTTGCCCGAGGGCAGAGAACGTTGGAATTGATGATGGTGGTGATGTAATATTTATAATAGTTAAATTGGATTTCAGATGTAAAAGTTGGAAAAGCATTATCATGATGACAGTAAAGCATATGAAAGTAAAAGACCAATCAGATTCTCTATACCTTACCGCTATGGATGCACCACTTTATATATATATATATATATATATATATATATATATATATATATATATATATATATATATATATATACTCTGCATATATATATATATATATATATATATATATATATATATATATATATATATATATATATATATATATATACTCTGCATATATATATATATATATATATATATATATATATATATATATATATATATACTCTGCATATATATATATATATATATATATATATATATATATATATATATATATATATATACTCTGTATATATATATATATATATATATATATATATATATATATACTCTGCATATATATATATATATATATATATATATATATATATATATATATACTCTGCATATATATATATACTCTGCATATATATATATATATATATATATATATATATATATATATATATATATATATATATATATATATATATATATATACTCTGTATATATATATATATATATATATATATATATATATATATATATATATATATATATATATATATATATATATACACAGTATATATATATATGTGTGTGTGTGTGTTTTATATACTGAATACATTATTATTATTATTATTATTATTATTATTATTAGAAGTAATAGTAGTAGTAGTAGATAGGCTAAGCCACAACCCTAGTCCCAAAAGCAGGGTGCTACAAGCTTCGGGGCTCCATTATGAAAATTAGCCTAGTGGGAATGGAAATAAGGAAATTAGCTCTTTATGGGAAGTAATGAATTAGATATTTTAACTATTTTAAGACCAGTAACAACTTTAGAATAGACCTGTCTTATCTAAACTGTGAAGAGAAACTTGTTCAACATGTAAACATTCGCTGGAAGTTTGAACGCACATTCAGTCATTCTGAACGTTGTCTATTATTAGATGAACCTTTGTATACTTCCGTATTTCTATTTGAGCAGTGCTTCCCATTCATGTTTTGGGTTAGAGTTCTCTTGCTTGAAGGTATACTCGGGAACACTATTCTGTCCGTTTCATTATTTCATTTCCTCGCTGGGCTATTTTCCCTGTTGGAGCCCTTGAGTAATGCTATCCTGCTTATCCAACTAGGGTTGTTGCTTAGCTAATAATAATAATAATAATAATGATGATGATGATAATAATAACAAAAGGAAGTTGGTTGAAACGGTTCACCATCCTCCTTTATTTAAGCTGCTCACTTGTTAGGACGCGACGGTATCGAGAAAAAACATGTCTTAATTTAGCCAATACAATATAATAGGAAACGTGAGCATGTAGTATTATAAAACACCAACGATACAAAAACAGTTTTTTTATGACAATTAACAGTGACCTTAATTGATATATAGATGTCATGATCATTTTGTGTCTGCTAGGCTCTGTAATATTTACACGTGTTTATATCCACGTATGTAGGTGTTTGTTTAATATCATAAACATACACAAAACCAGCAATAATGTACATACACCCACACGAGGTTTAGTAATTATCAACTTATCTCTTTTATCGGATACTTGATATTGATCTCTGTGTATTGGCTGGGGGGGGGGGGAGGTGAGCTGAGTGTGTGGCTGTTTCCTTAGAAGCAGTGGAGTCAGTTTAGTAGATTATGTATTCGATTGTTGAGAGTTGCCTTTGTACATTCCTCATGTTTGATTTTGTACATTCCTCACTTGATTTTTTACATTCCTGACTTTGGATTTTGTACATTCCTCACTTTTGATTTTTTACATTCCTGACTTTTGATTTTGTACTTTCCTCACGTTTGATTTTGTACATTCCTGACTTTTGATTTTGTGCATTCCTCACTTTTGATTTTGTACTTTCCTCACTTTTGATTTTGTACATTCCTCACTTTTAATTTTTTACATTCCTGACTTTTGATTTTGTAGATTCCAACTTTTGATTTTTTACATTCCTGACTTTTGATTTTGTACATTCTAACTTTGGATTTTGTACATTCCTGACTTTTGATTTTGTGCATTCCTCACTTTGGATTTTGTACATTCCTCACATTTGATTTTGTACATTCCTGACTTTTGATTTTGTACATTCTAACTTTGGATTTTTTACATTCCTGACATGATTTTGTACATTCCTGATTTTTTATTTTGTACATTGTAACTTTGGATTTTGTGCATTCCTGATTTTTTATTTTGTACATTCCATCTTTTGATTTTGTACATTCCAACTTTGGATTTTGTATATTCCTGACTTTTGATTTTGTACATTCCACCTTTTGATTTTGTACATTCCTGACTTTTGATTTTGTACATTCCTCACTTTTGATTTTGTACATTCTAACTTTGGATTTTGTGCATTCTAACTTTGGATTTTTTTTACATTCCTGACTTTTGATTTTGTACATTTTAACTTTGGATTTTGTACATTTCTGACTTTTGATTTTGTACATTCTAACTTTGGATTTTGTGCATTCCTGATTTTTTATTTTGTACATTGTAACTTTGGATTTTGTACATTCTGACTTTTGATTTTGTACATTCCATCTTTGGATTTTGTACATTCCACCTTTTGATTTTGTGCATTCCTGACTTTTGATTTTGTACATTCTAACTTTGGATTTTGTACATCCCTGACTTTTGATTTTGTACATTGTAACTTTGGATTTTGTACATTCCTGACTTTTGATTTTGTACATTCTAACTTTGGATTTTGTACATCCCTGACTTTTGATTTTGTACATTCTAACTTTTGATTTTGTACATTCCCCACTTGATTTTTTACATTCCTGACTTTTGAATTTGTACATTTCTAACTTTGGATTTTGTACATTCCTGACCCTTGATTTTGTACATTCTAACGTTGGATTTTGTACATTCCTGACTTTTGATTTTGTACATTCCTGACTTTCGATTTTGTACATTCCTCACTTTTGATTTTTTACATTCCCCACTTTTGATTTGTTACATTCCTGACTTGATTTTGTACATTGTAGCTTTGGATTTTGTACATTCCTGACTTTTGATTTTTTACATTCCTGACTTTTGATTTTGTACATTGTAACTTTGGATTTTGTACATTCTAACGTTGGATTTTGTACATTCCTGACTTTTGATTTTGTACATTCTAACTTTGGATTTTGTACATTCCAGACTTTTGATTTTGTGCATTCCTGACTTTTGATTTTGTACATTCCTGACTTTTGATTTTGTACATTCTAACTTTGGATTTTGTACGTTCCTGACTTTTGATTTTGTACATTCTAACTTTTGATTTTGTACATTTCTGACTTTTGATTTTGTACATTCCTGACTTTTGATTTTGTGCATTCATGTCTTTTGATTTTGTACATTTCTGACTTTTGATTTTGTACATTCCTGACTTTTGATTTTGTACATTCCTGACTTTTGATTTTGTACATTCCTCACTTTCGATTTTGTATATTCCTGACTTTTGATTTTGTACATTGTAACTTTGGATTTTGTACATTCCTGACTTTTGATTTTTTACATTCCTGACTTTTGATTTTGTACATTCTAACTTTGGATTTTGTACATTCCTCACTTTTGATTTTTTACATTCCTGACTTTTGATTTTGTACATTCTAACTTTGGATTTTGTACATTCTAACTTTGGATTGTGTACATTCCTCACTTTTGATTTTGTACATTCCTGACTTTTGATTCCTCTTGCTTCGCTGTGCACCTTAATAGTGTCATTTTTTTCCTGTAGTTTAATTCAATATAATACTTATATCTTTTAATTGAAACCTCAAAGACCTTTTAACTTCTTCAATCTTTTACACATTTTGTACACTTAACACTGTACGTATGGAATTTATAACTATATGAAGAAACATTAACCTTACAAGGTAAACTATATTTTTTTTATTAAGAAAATTATGCAGTCGTTAAACTGTACGAACAGTTTATTTACAATTCTGTTTTTAATGTTTATGGTGCAAACGTCTATAATCAATAAATATAAACGTTATATATTCAAGTGATTTTCTGAAATATAGGTTTTATATTTATTTCCATGTGATTTTATCCCTATATATCTATCAAAACATTTACGTCTACGTTATATCAGAAAAGTTATTTTTTTTTTGTAAACACCATATTTAATTTATTTTTGAAAGTGTGGCTTAATTTTTTGGTTTTTGACTTCCTTACTAGACTGTAAAAAGATTGGGCTCAACATTTTTTTTTATACACTCCCACCATGGTTCCCATAGAAACTCCAGTTATCTTCCTTTAGTTTTTTTGCGCATACCCTGCTGCCTTCCTTGTTTCATATATTATGTTAACCACCTCTAGTCTCATATTATCACCCAGGGCATCGACTCTATACACATACATACAGATATACAGCAACAACAACAACAACAACAACAACAACAAATAATGCAGCCGTTTCTAATTTTCATCACCACGCTGGCCACTGCGGACTGGTGATGGTAGGATACTAGTCAGAGCGCTCACAGCAAATCAACCTAGTATGGGTGGCACTGACTAGTACAGCTTTGCTGATCATGACGATACACAAACCCTTTCTCTACGTTAAGGTATTCCCCAATATAGGCTCTGCTGGTCACTTGCAAGTTAGATATGTATTGTTACAATCACAACAACTCTCTCCCGGTGTAAAGGATTCAAGTTACCCCCCGTTTCAAATTACCCCCCGGTAACTTGAAACTGGTTTCAGATTACCGGGGGGGTAGTTTGAAACCGGTTTCAAGTTACCCCCTCTGTTTTCAAGTTACCCCCTCATCAGAATGATAAATAATTCATGTGACATCGCAAATATGTATCATGTATTTATTGTTGGCTTCGCAGCAGTAGGAAAAGTAGTTTAATCTGGTATTTAAGACCAAAAATTGTGTATTAGTGAATTATATGACACGTTAAAAGTCACAGACTGTAATTCAAGGTTCTGTGATAAAGGCGAGGTAAAATTTTATTTTGTTTCTGTTCGTGTGATTGTTGATATTTTCGTATTTAAGACCTAAAGTGTCATATAATTCCCTAATTCACAATATTTGAAGTTACAGACTTTCATTTAAGGTTTAGTGATCACGGCGAGGTAAAACTTTATTTTATTTCAGTGTGCGCGTGATTGTCGAGATTTTATTATTTTTTTAATTTTTAATTAACTGGCCTTCTTTCAATTAAACACAAACTATGACGCATCTAACTTTATACAAAACACTTATTAAGTAAAAAAAGATAGATATTACCCGTAAAAATATTTGAAATCAAAACCATCATAATGAACCCTGTTTTAGCATTACATGGAAAAAAATATTTACTAAATTAAATATTAAGAAAAAAAAATGGGAAAATGGTAATGAAATTGTTAAATTTGGAATTGACCAAACAATCAAACGTGTCACAGATGCAGCCAACTTATAAAAAACGACTTTGTTTCAGATTTGCAAGGTAAATTGGGTCAAGGGTATTAAGCATACTGATAACATTGTAAAGGAAGACATGAAAATGGTCTGAATGAACTAATTTATTGAATCTTTTGTGATAGCACTAACTTCATCTGACGAAGTCACCATAACCACGTTTGCTAATATAACCTTTGTTGCAAAGAAATTAATTTTGTCGATTAATTAAATAAATTCTAAAACAATACAATCACCTACGTAAATATACCATATTAAACATAGTTAATTAAATCCTTTGTAAAGAATCCTGTCTTTTAATAATCAATCAGAATTGAGAAATGAATTCATTTGATATCAAAATTAAGATTATTTCTGTTAGTATGATAATCGTTTTATAACAATTTTGCTATTTGTTATATTTAAGAGTTTCAACTTGTCACCACAAGTGGTTGCAAACAAAAAGAACGAAGGAAACAATTTAGGGAGAGTATCAAATTAAAGGATTATATTCTTAGACCGTTCAAATCAGGGTGAATGACTTATTAGTTGACCCTTTTCTCCTATTCTTGGCTCGCCCATAGATTAAAGCGGCTAAGCCAGATGTGCTTTGAAAATGACCCAAGAGAACTGGCAATGCCGCTATTGGGCTCCGAGTTTGCTCTTAAAATGGTTTGACCATACCCATAGTTGCAATATAACAATAGAACTCCATGTGTCCATATATCTCTTAGTTTATTCATTTATTCTGTCACTGATAATGCATAGTAACTTCGTAGTATTTGGATGCTATGCACGTAAAAAATAAAAGCTCAAATATAAATTACCAACATGCATGTCGTCGTGCAGACAGAATTAACGTTGTGTAAGCTACTGTTAGCTCGATTCATTTTAAACCAGAGGACATTAAAGATGGTATGAAGTCTCGATTACTAGGTATTGCTGTTTTGTCATTTGATGAAATGAGTAATAAGAAAGAATGGAGCTATGACAAAGGGGCAGAAGTGTTATATAAACCGCATGGAAATGTACAGGTGACCATGTGGCGAGGTCTTTTTTTCTTTATGATACCTTTCAGGTAAAATTCTTAAACATTTTATGACACCGTTTTTCAATAATTTTCCATTTCGAGATCAACAACAGAGAAAAAAAATCCATACACGAATCCATCACTTACTATTCTGGAAGATGGTTTAAATAGGATTTGATTTAGCCCATGATAACACACAGCTGCCTGCCTTTAGGCTAAAATCAGTAACAACAGTTGTGAGATTAACACAAGTTGTGTTCAATGTCATCCATGGAGGGCTGTAAAGTGTAACGACTTTTCCGTAGTCCAGGTGTTTTCGTATACAAACAACCAATGTAAGTACAGTAGAAGCAAACAGCATGTACTGTACCATGTTTTATTAAAACTGTTATAATTGCTTACAATCTTGCTTTATTAAAAG
>NC_090752.1:14073319-14075819 GCF_036898095.1 Palaemon carinicauda
CTCTTCTAGGAGATGGACACTCCGAAATCAAACCGTTGTTCTCTAGTCTTGGGTAGTGCCCTAGCCTCTGTACCATGGTCTTCCAGTGTCTTGGGTTAGAGTTCTCTTGCTTGAGGGTACACTCGGGCACACTTCTATCTAGTTTCTCTTCCTCTTGTTTTGTTAAAGTTTTTATTGTTTATATAGGAAATATTTATTTTAATGTTACTGTCTTTAAAATATTCTATTTTTCCTTGTTTCCTTTCCTCACTGGGCTATTTTCCCTGTTGAGGCCCCTGGGCTTATAGCATCCTACTTTTCTAACTAGGGTTGTAGCTTAGCATTTATTATTATTAATAATAATAATAATAATAATAATAATAATAATAATAATAATAATAATAAAAACGACCCGTCAAAAATAATGGCTAAATATTTAGATATGCACACGCACAAGATTCAACCCTTCCCACTCTCCTTCCCCCTTTCCTAACAACAACACGCTAGTTTGGGCACTTTGTTAGAAATTGCTGTTTTCGAGTGGCTGCCGTTCAGCGTGACAGGAATATATATATATATATATATATATATATATATATATATATATATATATATATATATATATATATACTGTATATATATAAATATATATATATATTTATATATATATATGTATATATATATTTATATATATACTGTATATATAGAGGCGATACAAACCCCATCAGCCCTGTAGAGAAGCAAAAGAAAAAAAAAAAACAAGGGTATCCCCACCACAGATGGGGATAATATCCTCAGAAACTATAGAGAACTCTTAACAGAGTTACAGAACTCAAGCTGAAGTTCTTCGTAGAATGGCTGAAGTTCGATGCTAATGGTCCTTCTGGAAATTATGTTAATCCCTCCAGACACTGTACAGGGAGAGAGAGAGAGGAGAGGAGAGAGATGAGAGAGAGAGAGAGAGAGAGAGAGAGAGAGAGAGGAGAGAGAGTGGGGCGATTATGTTACAATATCGATTACATATTGTCTTGATATGGGTTTAATGTTTTAATTTCTTAAAATGTTTTATTTTAATTATTTATTTTGTAGTTTATTTTATTTCGTTGTTTCCTTTCCTCACTGGGCTATTTTTCCTCTGTTGGAGCCCTTGGGCTCATAGTATACTGCTTTTCAACTAGCTTAGCTAATGATAATAATAATAATGATAATAATAATAATAATGAATATTATTATTATCATTATTATTTTTAATATTATTATTATTATTATTATTGTTTATTATTATTATTATTATTATTATTATTATTATTATTATTATTATTATTATTATTATTAATAATAAAGCAGTACCTGTCTGAGATATCATTGAATCTCCCAAATGTCATAAAGAGCAAAGTATCTGGGGTTTTATATATATATATATATATATATATATATATATATATATATATATATATATATATATATATATATATATATATATATATTTATGTATGTATGTATGTATATATATATATAATCTTACAAGTAACGCTCAGTGGGTTAGCCAGGCGTATAACTACTCTGTCTTTTCCAGCTCCTTGGGTATGGGGGGGCGGTGAGATGGGTTAGTCATACCCTGGTAAGAGGGGTTGTAATTAGGAAAGGGGTGAGGGGTGGGAATGGTTGAATCTCTGATTATGTATCAATGCATATCTAATAATATTCGGAGTCATTTTTGATGGGTCGCTTATACTATAGTCAATTCTTTTTAGTGAGGCAGATTTGCACCGACTCGCATAGGTGCCCTTTTAGCTCGGAAAAGTTTCCTGATCGCTGATTGGTTGGACAAAATGACTAACCAATCAGCAATCAGGAAACTTTTCCGAGCTAAAAGGGCACCGCTGCAAGTCAGTGCAAATGCGCCTCATTAAGAAAAATTGAGTATAGTCTGTTAATCATTTCAAAGATTTTGGGTCTCATCATACATACATATACCAAAGGCACTTCCCCTAATTTTGGGGGGTAGCCGACATCAACAAATGAAACAAAAACAGGGGACCTCTACTCTCTACGTTCCTCCCAGCCTGACAAGGGACTCAACTGAGTTCAGCTGGTACTGCTAGGGCGCCTCATACGTTTTGCAAAAAAAGTTTTAGTAAAAGTGAAAAACTTTACGTACAAACAACGTCTGCTAATTATTGATGATCACTCATCTCATAAGTACCGACTAAGACGCATTGTTCCCTAACTTAGCTGATCATGAGACCTCGGTAGAAGGAACATGTCAATGTCTTGACAGTCATTAATGGTTACCCTTTCTAAGTAGTGATTAAACCCACCGTAGTTTAGCATGATTGAATAATTACAACGGTATCCCAATACAAGAAACTTTAGTTGAGCATAATTGATTTTACGTGAATTCTGAGAACCAGAGGGTAGAACCTATTATGACCTAGTTTATCCAAGATCAAAGAAGGGTAATTATAATTATGCTTGTTTATATAAGTTTGTCAAACTTTTGAATACGTTGCGCGATTAA
>NC_090752.1:14080819-14090819 GCF_036898095.1 Palaemon carinicauda
TAATTTAATCGTTTCTTGAATTTGATTAGTAATTTAAAGTACTCCCGGATTCTTTGTTTACATATTAATAGGTAAATGTCTATGTAGTGATGATTATTATTATTTGTATGCTCCATGATTGTGTAAGGGTTATGATTTTAGCCAATCAGAATTGGGTGTTGATGTGCCATTTTTCATTTTCAATGATGAATATAAGTGAAGAGAAATCTGATTATGATGACATGTCACATAAAATTCATGAAATTGTGGTAATGAAGGAGTAAATATGCAGAGAGAGAGAGAGAGAGAGAGAGAGAGAGAGAGAGAGAGAGAGAGAAGGGGGAAAGGCTTGCTGGAAAACATGGGTTCACGATGAAAGAGAAAAATGAAAAGCCTGTGGAAAATGGCTAAGTAAGAGAAAGGATTGCTGATTATGCTTGCAAAAGTTAAATAAATGCTATGCACAGCAGAAACTCTTTGAAGTCCTCGGGTTCAGGGGCTGGTCAGAGAGAGAGAGAGAGAGAGAGAGAGAGAGAGAGAGAAGCCCAACACCAAGTTCAGGGTTATTAAAGTTGAACGCACGTACTCTCCCTCCCTCTTTCTCTCTTTTAGACTGTCTGCTTGCTCTCTCTCTCTCTCTCTCTCTCTCTCTCTCTCTCTCTCTCTCTATGCTTTCGTTTGCGTTGCCTCTCTTTCTTTCATGCTACTGCTCTACGTTTGCTCTCTTCCGTAGCTCTCTCTTTCTCCCTTTCTCGGTCGACATGTTCGTCTCCCTCGTCTTGTTGCTTCTGTTCTTAAGGCTGAGTTTCTCTCTCTCTCTCTGTCTCTCTCTCTCTCTGTCTCTCTCTCTCTCTCTCTCTCTCTCTCTCTCTCTCTCTCTCTCTGACTATTGGTTTTTGAGTCACGCCTGAACTCATTACTGAATGCACCACGGAGCTAAGGTTTGTTGCAAGTTTTCTTAAAGCCACTGGCTTTATGCACCTCTGAGAAAATTAAATGTCTCCTTTATAGCTCCCTTCACACGAGCGGATTGATGCCGCGCGGTTTTTTCGGCGTTGTTTAGAAATAAATGAAGATCAATGAGCCCTTCACTCACTGGCCTCTCGGAAAAATTAACCTCATGCACTGCTATCCCGCTTGTTCCAGTGCAGTAGCTTATAGAAACTACGAGGCTACTTTGGGAAAATCCTTCGAGTGAAGATACTGCACCAAACGAGCAGAAATATTTCCTTACGGAAAAAAATCCGCTTGTGTACAGTGAGCCTATGTCTACTTTAAAACTTTAATGTTTTAAAGGTCACTCGTGAATGGCAGAGGCAGGGTACAGTGACAATGTCCCATCATGGCGATGTCCTAGAGACTGACCAATATATACAGCACCCAAGCCCCTCTCCACCCAAGCTATGACCAGGGAAGCCTAGACAATGGCTGCTGATGACTTAGTAGATAGACCTTTAGGCTCCCGCAAACCCCCATCCTAGCTCACAAAGATGGTAAGGTTGCAGACGCTACAAGAAACGGTCTAACTTTAGTGAGTCTCAAACCATAGTTCAGTAGATCGGCCGGTTGGGACGTTTTCAATCACCTACCACAACTCCATTTGCTGTGAAAATGATGGCCGATATCATTGTGTGGAATCTTCGACGACCAATTCTTAAATTCCAGGGTCGAAGATGGGGATGAAGCCTAAGGTGGAACCAGGTTTTACCACAACATGAACTGTAATGTCCGATGGAACCGTAATAGTATTGACAACTCATGGTATTAGAAACACCCATGTCTTGCAATCAGTTGGGCTGGAGTTCGAGATCCGCTCAAGCTTGATGATAGTTTCTTGTAGTGTCTGCAAAGTCACTATCTTGTGAACCATTGATGGGGTTTTGGGGGGAGCTTATAGTTTCGCCTACTGAGTATTCAACAGCCATTGTCTGGCCCTCTCTGATGGAGACTGGGCTTGAGCGTTGACCATATTTATATATGGTCAGTGTCTAAGTCATTGCCCTGTCCCATGCCTTTGCTATTCATGGTGACATTTAAACACAGAATCGCAGAGCCTGTCAAGGTATATCTAAAGTCATGCATTATTTTATATAATTAAAGTCAAGATCTCTCTCTCTCTCTCTCTCTCTCTCTCTCTCTCTCTCTCTCTCTCTCTCTGCCTTTATACTTTTCACTTGATTTTGATTTAAACTTTGATGTGTACTGTGAAGTGATCTCTCTGAGAATTAAATGTTGAGATAAGGTGAAGGATGATATGGAGAGAAGAGCTTTGGTGAAAGACGATACCTCTGATAGAAGGCTTTGGAGAGGCCGCGTCAGGCAACCGACCCCATAATATAGGGATAACGATCTCTCTCTCTCTCTCTCTCTCTCTCTCTCTCTCTCTCTCTCTCTATCTCTCTCTCTCTCTCTTCACATAATCCTTCAAAGATATTCAGTCAATTATTCTGAGCTATGTTGTATATTAACTCTCTTGCTCTCTCTCTCCCCGCTTTGCCCATAACAAGCCATTGAATTTCCACGAATATCTGCAGAAGCGATTTTAATTTTGACGGCTCACTTCCCCCACCTCTCTCTCTCTCTCTCTCTCTCTCTCTCTCTCTCTCTCTCCCCGTAATCTAATCAAGAACTCTCCAATTACTGGTTCCGAGACCAATTACCTTTATCCAGTTACCTGAAAGTGATCAACTCGCACGGTTATTAAATAAATCTCTTAATACTGAAACGAGGATTTTCCTCTAGTGACTTATACCAGCGCTTTTGGGTTTTTGAATTTGAAATATCCTACGAGCCCTTTCCACTGGCTTCGTTGTGTACCTTTGCTGATCACACCAGTGCCAAGAATGTCTTACTGTTATACACAGTAAAGCTATTTATGTCTTCATTTTAAAAACTCATCATCATCTCCTCCTACGCCCATTGACGCAAAGGGCTTCGGTTAAATTTCGCCAGGCGTCTCTATCTTGAACTTTTAAATCAATACTTCTACATTCATCAATCCCCACTTCGCGCTTCATAATCCTCAGCCATATATGCTTGGGTCTTCCAACTCTTATTTATATCTTCATTTTAGAAACTCCACGTTTTCAAAACTTCTATGCTTCCGTTTTGGAACGAAGTGGAGCATTTTGTAATGATCCAATTAACTAAAGAGTATTCTTTCAAACTGAGATTCTCTCACAAACCTTTGCTTCAATGTTAAACATCTTTTACAAAATTGCTTTTGCTCATTACTTATTTTACTTGTTTTTATATGTGAAGCAGTTTTTTTCTCAAATTGCAATGTCGTATGTTTGGAAAAAGGTGCTTTTAACAAGTGATAATATTTAATATAAAAAGGACCGGACAGTTATATTTAAGAAAAAAAAATTTCCCAAAATTTTTATATGAAATATCTTAGATCGATTAAGAATGGTAGTGTAGGACTAGAATTAACGATATTTAAACAATAATGGTAACCGGGCTGTTGATTGAGTATGCTGGAGTGACCAACGGGTCCTGGAAAAGTTGCCAATTTATCAATAAAAGTAATCTCCCCTATTATTTTTATTATCATTACTAGCTAAGCTATAACCCTAGTTGGAAAAGCAGGATGCCATAAGCCCAGAGGCCTCAACAGGGAAAGTAGCCTAGTGAGGAAAGGAACAAGTGATTGGCTATATATATATATATATATATATATATATATATATATATATATATATATATATATATATATATTATATATATATATATATATATATATACAGTATATATATATATATATATATATATATATATATATATATATATATATATATATATATATATATATAGTGTATATTGCTTTCCGGTTACGTTCAACGGTATTGCCAGATATATAACTACTTGGTCTTTCCCCGTCCATTGCGTAGGGGGAGAGGGAGTGATCTTACGCTGGTGAGAGGGTTTGTAGCAGTTAGGAAAGGGGTAGGGGTTGGGAAGGGTTGAATCTGTGTGCGAGTGAGTGACAGGTTACGTACACTTTTTGATTATCTAGATATGAAAACATTTTAAACATCCTGTATCAGCCTTTCCCATGTTTTGTTTCTCGTTACCAAACGTATTTAGAATAATTATTTTCTAAAATAACTAATATTCATAATGATGATTGTTATGGTAACGATTAATATTGTATAGAATTTAAAACAATGAGAATTATATCAACAATAATTGTATCGTAACGTTTGGGGTTGTCTCTGTTGACTGAAGGTTCAGATAAAAGCAAATAACCGGGTGGTCCTTTTGATGGAGATCAACATTTGACAGTTGTTTGTCTGGAATAATAATAATAATAATAATAATAACAATGAGCCGTTAAACTGACGTTCATATTTTTAATTATAGTACTATATTGCAGAGAAATGTAATGATAGTACTAGTGACGATGATGTTAATTGCTGTTATAGCTTCTCTTGGTAATTTTGTTATTCTCTGAATGTTTGTTAATCTTAACCATGAAATTCTGGAATTGTTTGTATGTTAAATTCCAGGGTTCCTCATGTCATGTTCACCTCACATTTTCCAACAACATTACTGTACTCGAAAGGTCAAAATCTAGGTACGTTGGGAGTCTCCGCAGAGATTCAATATATATATATATATATATATATATATATATATATATATATATATATATATATATATATATATATATATATTCAATTATTTATTTATATTGGTATATTTCTTTATGGGTCCTGTTTTAGATCTTAGTTTATATTATATTTTCTTAGACTGTATGTATTTGTTAGTGCATACCTGGATAGGCTATACTACTGTTAGGATATTAATATTATTATTATTATTATTATTATTATTATTATTATTACATGACACACGAGTATACCATGAAATTATTTCCGTTTTCTTTATAGCGGGTCACAAAATAAATAACACACACGCTATCGTATTAATATATAGATTACTTGCTAAGCTACAACCCTAGTTGGAAAAGTAGGATGCCATAAACCCAGAGGCTCCAACAGGGAAAATAGCCCTGTGAGGAAAGGAAACAAGGAAAAATAAAATATTTTAAGGACAGTATGGGATTCTATTAGATAATTCCTCACCTATTTTATTTAGTAAATATCTATTTTGGTGTTGTTGCTGTTTTGGATATGTTTTATTTTGGTTGTTTATTACTTCTCACTTCGTTTATCTATTTCTTTATATCATTTCCTCGCTGGGCTATTTTTCCCTGTCGGAGCTCTTAGGCTTACAGCATCCGGCTTTTCCAACTAGGGTTGTAGCTTAGCTGGTAATAATAATAATAATAATAATAATTTTATCATTATTATTATTATTATTATTATTATTATTATTATTATTATTACTTGCTTGCTAAGCTACAACCCTAGTTAGAAAAGCAAGACGCCTTAAACCCAAGGGCTCCAATAGGGAAAATCAGCCTTTTTTATACGCTTTGTTTCTGGTAGAGTAGAAAACATTTTTGAAAAAGGTATCACGTTGAAACTTTCCTAGGAAAAAGTAGCACTTGAAAAATTTAGGTTGAAAGTAGACTGCGTTTAAACTTTCCTAGGAAAAGGTACAGTTGAAATCATCCTCTGAAAAGCAGTACTTTCTGAAACCTTCATGAAGTGGCTAGGGTTGAAAACACCGTATTATTATTATTATTATTATTATTATTATTATTATTACTAGCCAAGCTACAACCCTAGTTGGAAAAACAAGATGCTATAAGCCCATTGGCTCCAATAGGAAAAATAGCCCAATGAGGAAAGGAAATAAGGAAATAAATAAATGATGAGAACAAATTAACAATAAATCATTCTAAATACAGTAACAACGTCAAAATAGATATGTCATATATAAACTATTAACAACGTCAAAAACAGATATTTCATATATAAACTATAAAAAGACTTATATGTAAACTTTTTATGACCAAAAAAAAAGGAAAAAAAAAGGTACCTCAATTTAATTAAAGTCTATTTTCTGATTCTATACAGCAGGGGAACCCTACTCTCTACAGGACCTCCACTGTCATTTTATCATGTTCTATGAAAGCATTAAACATTTCACACCGCTTGTAAAACATTCTTGCGTCTGACGCAAAACCAAAACTGTCAGTTCATACACTGTTAATCCTGGTTAATATAATGAAATCCAGTGAGCATAGTCGCTGAAAACGGTTCCAATGAATAAAGTCAACAAACGAAATGGCATTCATTGCCCGTTAATCAAATGTTACAACACCCACTCCCATAATGCATAAGTGCAACGAGGCGAGCTGTGTTAGCACTTTATAGGTCTAGCGTGACAAAATGCAAGGCTCCTTTAGGCGTTCTTTTACGGTCAGCTTTATAGCTGCGCTTTATTACGGCCTGTCAAAGTACTCCTCGTAACGAAAAGCTCATAATGCCTTAAGATATTAAAGGCGGGCTGATGCCGTGAAGTTTATATTTTTAATAAAAATCTAGATAAATTCAATAAAAAGTTTCAGTGATGTTTTTTATTGTATTAAAAGAAATTAGTGAATGAGATCTCATGTTGATTTGTTCATATGTAAGGGTTGTGGTGGCCTATTTGAAACATCATTGCCTGCTGCTTTTCTAGACTGTGGTTCGAGTCCCGCTTAAGCTCGATAGTATCCTGTAGTGTCTGCAACTGCACCATCCTTGTGAGCAAAGGATGGGGGTCTTGGGGGGAGTCTATAGGTCTACCTGCTGGGTCATCAGCCATTGCCTGGCCCTCCGTGGTCCTAGCTTGGGTGGAGAGAGGCCTTGGGCGCTGATCATATGTATATATAGCCAGTCTCTAGGGCATTTGTTACTGTCCCTTGCCTCTGCCATTCATGAGTAGCCTTTACTAATGCTATGGGTTTTGATGTGTCTTCACTCATTAACTTTGTTTATTTGTGACCCGTTCAACATAATGTTTTTCGGTATTTCTTTTATTGCTGTTTTAATGTAATCTTTTAATTTTTACTGATAATTATAATGATGAAGACGGTGATGATAAGATAAAAATAAAAAAATAAACCTTATTTTCCTTCGGTCATGGTTATGATGATCTGAATTACTACACTATTCTCTTGAAATATTCTTGTCCGTGCCTCATATAGAAGAAACGACTGATAACTTACATCGAATATATCAGAATCTCTCTTATATAACCTCCCCTATATAATAAAAAGCAAGTGTCTGGATATATATATATATATATATATATATATATATATATATATATATATATATATATATATATATATATGTGTGTGTGTGTGTGTGTGTGTGTATATGTATATATATGTGTGTATGTATGTGTGTATAATATATAATTTGCTTTCCTGTTACGCTGAGCGGCATTGCCAAACGTATGGCAATCCGGTCTCTCCCCGTCCCTCCGGTAGGAGTAGAGTGAGTAGTCATACCCTGGGGAGAAGAGGTACCCCAAGAGGTACACTCGGAAACCACTTTCTCCAACAAATTGCCGAAACTACTGTGTTGTTAGGAAAGGGGGGAGGGCTGTGAAGCGTTGAATTTGTCCGTGTGGATATCTATCTATAATTACTTAAATATGTAACATAATTATAAGTTAAGAACGTTTGTACAATAAAATTTATTGCATATTATATATTCATTAATTGATTTAATTTATATTGAGTTGATTTATAACTTTGTAAAACAATGTAGTTCATATCTGTATTTTGTAAAGAATAATTACGTATCTAATGTAAATTGCTAAGATATAATTGTATTTTTATAATAAAAGATAAAAAAAAAAATATTTAGCCGTCATTTTTGACGGGTCGTTTACAATAGGAAAGAGTAATATCACTTGGAAAAAAAAAACTGGAAGCCTCTTGAAAAGACTTTAATTATCTAGAAAGAATAATAGCATCAAAGGAGAAAAAAAGATGCAGCATCTTGGGAAAAAAAATGTAGCAGCTGCATGTACCCAATAAAGATATTAAAGGCGGAGGAGAGAGAGAGAGAGAGAGAGAGAGAGAGAGAGAGAGAGAGAGAGAGAGAGAGAGAGAGAGAGAGAGAGAGAGCTAGACGGTCGCCGCTTCCCCCCCCAAAAAAAATAGGAGCACTTCGTCTCTAAAGAAATGTAGTAAATATTTGGTTAAAATTATATATATATGTATATATATATATATATATATATATATATATATATATATATATATATATATATATATATATATATATACAAGTGTATATACAGGTATATGTATGTATATAAATATATCTATTCATATGTATATATACTAATACATAAATGTATTAGTATATATATATACAGTATATATATATATATATATATATATATATATATATATATATATATATATATATATATACATACATATATATATATATATATTCACTCACTCCGGTGGTACTTAGGCCACATTTTGACCCATGACCGCTCGTGATAGGATTCTCCACTCTTCTCTATCCTGTGCCACATGGAGCCATTCATTTGGGTTTCCCCCAGAGATTCTTACATCCTCCTCCAAGCATCTTCTCCACTCTTTTCTTGGCCGTCCGACAGGTCCTCTTCCAGCAACTTCAGCCAAGAATATCCTCTTAGGAACTCTATCCTCATCGATACGAGGCATGTGTCCTGCCCATAGGAGTTCTTGATCTAATTACATCATATATATTTGGTTGGTTTGTACTATTTCTTATTTCTCTGTTATGTCGTCTTCTCCATCCATTTATTTCTTGGTCATAGATGGGCCCCTCTATTCTTCTCAGAATCCCATTCTCAAAAATTTCAAATTTTTTCTCTAATGTTTTTGTTAGAGACCATGTCTCGCATCCATATATCAAAACTGGTCTGATAACTGTGTTATATATTCTCAATTTTGTTTTACGGGAGATTGATCGTCGTTTAAAAAGGTCTGTAAGGCTGAAATAACATCTGTTGGCAGCTCCAATCCTTGCTGTAACTTCTTCACCCATTAAAGTGTTCTGCCACATAATAGTACCCAGATATTTAAAGGACTCTACTGTCTCAATTCTGATGCCTGCAAGATCTACATTTCCTTGTAATTGCGGTGTTCTTGCTACTTCCATGCTTTTAGTTTTTTCCTTCATTTATCTCTAGTCCCACCTGGCAAGCCATTGCTTTGAACTGTGTTGTTAGGTTCTCCACCTCCCTGAGGTTGACCCCTATGATATCTATGTCATCACCATAACCTAAGCAGTTGACCGTTACGTTATTAAAAGTGACCCCTTCTTGCCTGGCAGTTATGCTTCTTGCTACCTTTTCCTTTACCAGGTTGAAGAGAAGTGGGGATAGGATGCATCCTTGTTTTAGGCCGCTTTTCACCTGAGAAGTGGTAGTATAGGCCTATCTTGAACCGCATCTAACTGACCATAGGGTATTTTTATAACAGGCTTTCGTTACCCTTATGAGTTTTGAGGGTATTCCGAATTCTCTCATTATATTCCACATTGATGTTCAGTGTATGCTGTCATATGCCTGTTTGAAGTCTATGAATAAGTAGGCTTGTTGTGTATTATATTCCCAGTATTTTTCTATGACTTGTCTGAGGGAGAATATTTGGTCAATGGTAGACCGTCCAGCTCGGAAATCACACTGATATTCTCCGATTATACTCTCTGCATAGGTGGTAAGTCTGTGGTATATAATTAATGTAAATATCTTATATTCTGGATATATATATATATATATATATATATATATATATATATATATATATATATATATGATACTGCATGTGTATCTGTGTGTGTGCATACATGCGTAAGGCTGTAAACAGCATTTTGTGAATACTAGTTGAAGGATAATATATCGAAAGATCATCTCATACAGATTTCCTTGAGTGCACTTTTTAAAGGTTTGCAGTATTCCAAGACTTTTAATAAAAATTAAGGAATCTATGTAATTAGATGAAAATTGCTTGAACAAACTGAGATACATTCATAAGATTCGAAAGAGAAAATGCTAGTTTTACCCAGGTTTAAATTGCATGGATTAATATTACATAATTATTAGTGAG
>NC_090752.1:14095819-14100819 GCF_036898095.1 Palaemon carinicauda
TCACTGGGCTGTTTTCCCTGTTGGAGCCCCTGGGCTAATAGCATCCTGCTTTTCCAATCAGGGTTGTAGCTTAGCTAGTAACAATAATAATAATAGTAATAATAATTATAATAATCGTACCATGTTCTATACTGTATGTTATTTTAAACCGTTATTTCACTATTTTAGTCTATTGTTTTCATAGTTTCTCATGTAGTTCATTTTTTTCTTTCCTCACTGGTCTGTTTTTCCTGTTGGAACCCTTGTTATCATTATTATTATTATTATTATTATTATTATTATTATTATTATTATTATTATTATTATTATTATTATTATTACCTAAGCTACAACCCTAGTTGGAAAAGCAGGATGCTCTAAGCCCAAGGGTTTCAACAGGAAAAATAGCTCAATGAAAAAAAAAGGAGGCACTAAAAGAGAAGCAATTAACAATTAAAATAAAACATTTTAATAACGGTAACAACTTTAAAATAAAACATTAAAATGAGCCCTAGGTAGGCTTATAGCATCCTGCTTTTCCAACTAGGGCTGTAGCTCAGCAAGTAATAATAATAATAATAATAATAATAATAATAATAATAATAATAATAATAATATAATTACATTTGTGTTCTTTCTAATAATTCACCATTTCTCAGGTTTTACTGAGAACTTTATAACCCCTCTAAGAGTAGTGATCCTCAACTAAGCTTATTTGAATTTCTGAGCCTCTTACTACGTTCTGTTCAGTGATGTATTAGAATAATAAATACAGTTTATATCCCGTATGCTTTTAAAAGATTTAAAATGGCCAGGTGAAAAAACGTCTTATCTCTCATTTGAAAAACACCTTTTTTTCTTATACCTAAATAAAAAAGATTATATATATATATATATATATATATATATATATATATATATATATATATATATATATATATATATATATTAATATATTACTTTCACTCACAATGTTTCTCCTTTAGTTTTTCCTTATTTCCTTGCCTCACTGGGCTATTTTCCTTGTTGGAGCCCTTGGGCTTATAACGTCCTGGTTTTCCAACTAGTGTTGTAGCTTAGAAAGTAGTAATACAAATAATGATAATAATAATAATAATATTGGCATCAACAACAACAACAAAAACAACAAAAATAATAATAATAACAATAATAATAATAATAATAATAATAATAATAATAATGGATAAGAAATACATCATAGGAACAATTGAAAATTATCTTATTTACAAAGGAAAATTCGTCCATCAATTGTGTGGAATATTTCCACTTGTGACTAGCAAAGGTTTCATGCACAGAATTATTATTATTATTATTATTATTTTTATTATTATTATCATTATTATTATTATTATTATTGTTATTATTATTATTATTATTATTGTTGTTATTATTATTATTATAATTATTGCTGTTGTTATTTGCACTAGCTGAGCTACAACCCTAGTTGGAAAAGCAAGATATAAACCTAAGACCTCTAACACAGAAAAATAGCCTAGTGAGGAAAGGAAATAAGGAAATAAATAAACGATATAAAAAGTAATAAACAATTGAAATGAAATATTTTAAAAAACATTGACAACATTAAAACATGTATTCCATATATAAACTATATAAAGACTGCACTGTAATAGATCAGTGGCTACTTTCCTCTTGGTAAGGGTAGAAGAGACTCTTTAGCTATGGTAAGCAGCTCTTCTAGGAGCAGGACACACCAAAATCAAACCATTGATCTCAAGTCTTGGGTAGTGCCATAGCCTCTGTATCATAGTCTTCCACTGTCTTGGGTTAGAGTCCTCTTGCCAGAGGGTACAATTGTGCACACTATTCTATTATTTCTCTTCCTCTTGTTTTGTTTGATTTTTATTGTTTATATATGAAATATTTAGGATGTCGTTTCTGTTCTTAAAATATTTTAATTTTCCTTGTTTCCTTACCTCACTGTGCTATTATCCCTGTTGGCGTCCCTGGGCTTATACCGTCCTGCTTTTCCAACTAGCTGCCAGGTTGTTGATAACTGTTAAGAGATTTTTTTGTAGGAAATTAAACACATGACAGTATGTGTAAGCAGAGAGTGACTGGTCTGGCGGGGGAAGTGGGGTTGGTACAAGTCTGTGACGGCCGAGAGAAGGTTAGGACTCAAAGGCGGGATGCAATCAACTGAGTAACTTTATTAAAGAACACTCTCCTTTACATACAAAACCTCAAGGCAACAGGAATTTTCATGTTCGAGAGACAGACAATGTTAGAGAGGAAACACGCAGATGTTTATTCTGGTTCTTTTTAGTGCGAGGGAAGAGCGCAGATACAAGCATAATATATACAAAATAATTTATTTACGATCGTGTGACACACGGTTGGTACAAGTATATGTCATGTCTCCATGGCTGCACAATATCTTTATGGATGCAGTAATGCAAGAGATCACAGAAAGTCAGTAGATTTAGAATGATGGGAAATGAAATGCAATGAATGGGATGATGAATGGTTATTTTTAACATTTGATATTGTGATGTTTAGGGGCATTACAGAGAAACCACAAATGTTGGATAGAGTTTGATAGTGTTTGCAAAAGGAGTATTTTAAGAGTAAATGGAACTAATGAAGATGGATTTGTGTTTGTGTGTGTGTGTGTGTGTGTGTGTGTGTTTGTTTGTGTTTGTGCGCGAGAGCGCGTGTGTCACTGTGTATAGAAGTCTCTGGTTCGAGACGTGTGAGATGTCTGTTATGTTTTTAGAAGGTGTTGGAGTGGCTTTGTCTGTGTATAACACCCTAGCAAAGTATGAATATAAATGTAATGGAAGCAGCACGCCTGGAATAAAACTTCTAGAATACTGTGTAGTATTGAGTCTCATGATGGAGAAGGATCTCTTTAGTTGATAGCAACACGCCTGAAAAAAAAATCAGTTATAATAACTATTGGATTTTTAAAAAGGAAGTTCCATCTTCATAATCTGTTTGTGTTTCTTCGTTGATCTTTTCTACTGTAACAAATATAATATTCTATATACACTTTTTAAAGAAAACGGTAATTTTATTCGGAAATTCTCAGTAAAAATATACCGTTCTCAGGCGTATTTCAGTAAAATACAAGAGACCGTATTTAGCCCTGCTTTGTTATTATCTTTTCCGTGTTGGTGACCGTTATATCACTCCTTAACGTCAATATATTGCTTTCTAAAACGGTAAATGCCTGGCCAACATTTATTCCAGTATTTTTACTGTTTTTTTTTTTTTTTACGGTAAATTTTTAACAGTAGTTTTTCTAATTTCTGGTGTATGTTTTCATAAGTTTTTTCTTTTATGTGATCTTCCTTCTTGTTTATTTATTTTGACTTCGTTCGTGAATAGATATGTTTTTAGTAAATCATTTATAACCAGTGAATGCTCCAAATAAAACCCTCGTACTGATTGCCACGCGAATTGGGAATGGTATCTTGTGTGGGAAATAAATCGGCTTAAGAGATTTGCAATCACAAGTAAAGATGAAACCCAAGTCTTCCATCCCTTTTGTCAATCCAACATTTCTCCGAAAATTGAAAGATGAGAAGCCGAGGAAAAATGAAGGGAAGCGAGGCATCCCAGAATGATTGACGGAAGTGAAATATCACATGTCAAAATGATTGATTTGAACCGAACCCGCTATTCCAGGAGGGTATGTGGTAACGTATGACGAGAGAAAATGCATATAAACACTTTTCTAAATTCCTATATCTCCTTGTGTTTATGATTGGAGTTTTGAAAGAAGATCTTATTACTGTGCTTTTCTATTTATTCAACCTTTGACTTCCATCGGTTTCATCCAATAACTTGAGGTGAACAGCCTTTGACTTCCATCGGTTTCATCCAATAACTTGAGGTGAACAGCCTTTGACTTCCATCAGTTTCATCCAATAACTTGAGGTGAACAGCCTTTGACTTCCATCGATTTCTTCCAATAACTTGAGGTGAACAGCCTTTGACTTCCATCGGTTTCATCCAATGACTTGAGGTGAACAACCATTGACTTCCATCGGTTTCATCCAATAACTTGAGGTGAACAGCCTTTGACTTCCATCGGTTTCATCCAATAACTTGAGGTGAACAGCCTTTGACTTCCATCGGTTTCATCCAATAACTTGAGGTGAACAGCCTTTGACTACCATCGGTTTCATCCAATAACTCGAGGTGAACAGCCTTTGACTTCCATCGGTTTCACCTAATAACTTGAGGTGAACAGCCTTTGACTTCCATCGGTTTCACCCAATAACTTGAGGTGAACAGCCTTTGACTTCCATCGGTTTCACCCAATAACTTGAGGTGAACAGCCTTTGACTTCCATCGGTTTCATCCAATACCTTGAGGTGAACAGCCTTTGACTTCCATCGGTTTCATCCAATAACTTGAGGTGAACAGCCTTTGACTTCCATCGGTTTCTTCCAATAACTTGAGGTGAACAGCCTTTGACTTCCATCGGTTTCTTCCAATAACTTGAGGTGAACAGCCTTTGACTTCCATCGGTTTCTACCAATAACTTGAGGTGAACAGCCTTTGACTTCCATCGGTTTCATCCAATAACTTGAGGTGAACAGCCTTTGACTTCCATCGGTTTCATCCAATAACTTGAGGCGAACAGCTTTAGTATCTCTGTATATAACTGTGTACATAGATTTTGTCGTTATCATTATTGGGGTTGTTTTTAAGTATATTTCTTTAATTCATTTTCTGTCTGAAGATACTGAGGAAAATCCTGGTGATATGTTTTTGCATAGATTTGCACTGAGCTTGTGGCGAAAACATTGGAAACTATAGGGGCACTTAGTATAGCGCAGACCTCCTTCGCGGCAGCTTATTTCTCGACCTTTTGCTCGATCGTGACCTTGAACTTTGACCTTGACCTTCCAAATTTTTATCATTTCCAGCTTTTTACATAGCAGTTAATCGCGTCAAGTTTCATTACTCTACGATTAAAATTGGGGTCAGGAAGCTGTTCACAAATAAACACAAACACACACAAAAAAAAC
>NC_090752.1:14110819-14113319 GCF_036898095.1 Palaemon carinicauda
TATTTATCTGTATCGTGGTAATTATTGATTAATCTCGCGTAAATTGAAACGAGATAGCCCTGATCAGTATATCACAATCACCAATGCCAATTGTAAGTTTACATACTAACCTAATATAATATAACATAGAGTAGGGCCCCATTGACTCTACAAACAGCCCTTCAGATGTTAGCAATTTTTTATGTCAATATTGTTGACCTATATTATAAAAGGAAGTCTTCTACATGTAACCAAGATGATGATAAAAATTTAGCGCAATGTCCAACTATTGTTCAACGTTTTTTATCATCTATAGATGCAGTTAAATGATAAATACTGCAATTACGAAAAAAAGATCGGCAGACATTAGACTAAATACCCCCGAAGAGTAATAGATATGACGATGTATTCTAACAAGAAAAAGCTATCATTTATACATCCTACCAATATATCAGTAACAATGAATTTGTAACTTAAGGTTGCGGTGGTTGATGTGGTAACGTCCCTGACTGCTGAACGCCAGACTGGGGTTCGAATCCCACTCAAACTCTTTAGTTTCTTTGGTCGCTGCAACCTCACCATCCTTGTGAGCTAAGGATGAGAGGGTTGGGGAAGCTTATAGGGGTATCTGCTGAGTCGTCAGCAGCCATTGCCTGGCTTTCCTTGATCCTAGCTGGGGTAGAGCGGAGGCTTTGGTTCTGATCATATGTACAGTATATATGGTCAGTCTCTAGACCATTGTCCTGCTTCATGGGGCAATGTCACTGTCCCTTGCTTCTGCCATTCACAAGTTACCTTTAAACCTTAATATCGTATATAAGAAAAAGTATTACAATCGACGATACAGAAACAAAAAGTTATAGATTATTCTCCTGATAAGAGATAACTCATGAAATTATGCTGGAAGGCTCGTTATTAAAACAAATCGTTATTAAGCTCAAACTGTGGTCAGCATTTATAATTATCAAACTTGAGTCGTCTGTTGTGAAAATGAAAAAAAAAATATATTACTATTTGACATCTTACAGTTTTGCAAATCCCTCTAAAAAAACAAATTTATTGGAGGTATTTCAGGATGAACATTTTCCTTGTCTCGAACATAAATTTGATATTCCAATTTGTAAAAAATCTTTCCAATATCATCACCCATGATTTTACCCCCACAACATTGGATACTCCTTTAGAAATAGATTTACAATTTTATTTATCTAAATTCCTTAACTATTCGTCGACTAATTATTTAACTTGATTAATTTTTTTAACTTAAATAATCTTTAACTATTTATCTATTAATTTCGAACTTATTTATCTACTGATTTTAAACTTATTTATCTAATAATTTTCTATATATTGATTTCGAATTTATTTATCTACTGATTTTAAACTTATTTATCTAATAATTTCTATATCTATTAATTTCGAACTTATTTATCTATTAATTATTTAAATTTAGTTTTCCATTCCATTTTCTCTTTATAGGAGCAACTAATAACGACCAAATTATGTAACATTAGTGTTGAACTCATATCTCGCCCCTGAAGACATAAACCTATCAAGAATTATCTTCATCATAAGAAGAGGACGAGTCTCCTAGCTTCACCATCAACACCCGAAGAAGAGGTAAGGGAATTCTTAATTCTAGTAATAACCCGTATTTTAAGTCTTATTTCGAACACTACACGATGGCCATCATCGTCAATCCGGGTTTGAACTATTATTATAACAATTTATATGTGATTTTTATGTCAATAATGATAAGGTTATGAGGTAAAGGGGAAAATTTTATATTTCTTAGTCTAGGCTAAAATCGTTCTGAACGCCAACAGTACCTTATATATATGCTCTCTCTCTCTCTCTCTCTCTTTCTCTCTCTCTCTCTCTCTCTCTCTCTCTCTCTCTCTCTCTCTCTCTCTCTCTGCTTATATGTAAAATTAATATTTTTCATATACAAAATCTTGTGAAACAACTTTTAAAAAGTAGAAAAAACCACGAAGCATCCCATTTTCTCTAACTCATCCTCCTTCTTGCCCCCCCCCCCCCCCCCCCGGGCCAGATTGAGAAGTCTCCGGGCCCTAGGCTATTCAGGTTGGCGGGGCCCCTTTGAGTTACGGGTAAGCGAAACAACCCCTTCCAGCTTGGGGGTGGGGTGGGGGGTGTCGGTGTGAGCCTGTTTAAGGTCTAATTAAATACATTCTGGCTATTTAGATTAAATTTAATAGGAAAGTACATCAACGCAACCAAAACCATTTACCAACAGCCATTATAACTATCTTGTTAAATCATGCATTCAAAGAGAATAAGCTCAAGACAGCATAGTATTACTAGATTAGGCTATTAAAGTAGTGACATCATGTACCTACTATATTCAGCATAACCACTACAGCAGTATCATTCCCTTTATATATCACTGACTATTATTGTTATCATTGCATCATGCATAAGACTATCAAATCATATAAACTCAAGAAAGTAAAGAATTGTTAGATAAAGTAATGACTTATAACCCTACACCTATTACATT
>NC_090752.1:14120816-14123316 GCF_036898095.1 Palaemon carinicauda
ACACCCCCCCCCCACACCCTTTTTCACATAAGTGACTAATTATTCATAAAAGTAACTCAAATCTCAAGACTTTCTTATTCGGTGAGTCGTATAACATTGACGATTTAACAGTAAAGAACAATACGTGATATGAAACGTTGAATACTCTGAACGAACAAGGTAAAACGACAGTGGAGATCCTGTGGTGAGTGGAGTTTCCCTGCTGTATGGGACCGGAAAAACAGCCGTCGAAGTAAAGTAAAGTAAATAAAAATATCGTATTCTATATTTATTTTATTTGTGGTAATTTTGGTTTTAATATCAAAACTTAAAGCAATGTTATAAAGTGGGATTTATTTTTTACAAAGAAATGTAGACGTAGTGAGAGACATGCCAGATATCGCTATTTGAGACCAAAAACAAAACGGTTTAGCGCGGAAAATTTTCATCTTCAAAATTACTTATTGAATAATTTGTTTTGTAAATTTCTAAATGCCTAAATTTCTTTACAAGTATTCAGATGTTTTTTTTTATGGAAATTTGTCGAGGTATCCGTTATATTGAAGTGTACTTCTGTCGTTCAAGCAGAGCAGACAAATTTATCCAGAACCGGGAAAGGAGGAATGAACCGACAGCAGCTTCGACTTCCCTCCCATGGTCGTCTTCAAGTGCTCTTTGGAGAGCTTCATCTTCATCGCGTCCGTCCTTCTGTGCCTCTTTCCGGCTGCCAAACGCATTGAGGTCGTGATGTAACATCATCATCGTTGATCAATGTCTCTGATGAATTCCGTAAGTCAATGATGAGTTGTGGAAGAACGCGAAGATCGTTGCTCTAAACAAGATCAGAGCGGCTGAAGAGTAACAAGTCGGAACAACTCCATTCCTAAAAGTATTCCGGAAGAGGATGGAAAAGCCTCGACCATGAGGTGTCGAAAACGATTCCGCAAAGAAGCGAAAGACATTCGGGAAGAAGATTAAGAGAACAGGATGTCCAGGATAGAAGAGAATGGAGAAGACCTTTACAGAACAGCTGTAAATGAGGAACAGTGCGCTTCGTTAGACAGGAGAATAGAAGAAATAACAATTAAACATCAGGAAACAAACTGGAAGAACAGAGGATGATTGAGAAGCGCTCTATGTTCCATCGTTAACTGTGTCCGGAATCCAATGAAGACCTTTAAGCCAGGATGAAGGAATGACGTCATCTGGAGCGGCTTTGGTGGATCTTGTGGTCCTGTGGAGCCTCCACGGAAGATTCTTTTCGTCTTCAGAGACATTTATGAAATAATTAATTTCTGAATTTCTAAATATCTAAAATTCTTCACAGATATTCTGATTTTGTATTGAAATTCCTAATGCCTTACCATCTACATTCACCTATTTGATTTGTTCAGTGTAGCTCTAATGAATAAAATCCTAATTTTAGAAATTCGTCTTTACTTCTCCTTTATGTTATCCTATTGTAAATGATTTTAGAAGCCGATTGTAATAGAAATATGCCTAAAAAAAGATAGTTTTGTTATAATTTCTGTCGATTTGGTGGTGTTCAAAATAAAAATCATGAAAATTGAACAAAAATCTTTCGTCTGATCTTGACTCCGACTCAGGGATCCGTGTTTTGCTTTGAAGACATTCTCAGATTCTCCGAAGACTTTCTCGGAGTCTCCTTGAGTGTCTCCAGAGCAAGTAACATTTTCTCAAAATAAGGCAAGGACGAGGTGAAGGATATGTATCAACAGATATGGAGAGTTTTGACGTTAAGTGTTGTTATTGTGGAGTGTCTTTGAATACAAAAGTCGTTAATGGGTTTATAATTAGTAATCAGGACATTATTGGAGCTTCGGGAATTAAGCTTTTATGCGGTTATTGTTCCGTAATGGAACCAGAGAGGGTTTATTTGATTAAATTAAAGGATGAAAAACCACAGGAAGGAATCGTTAAGGATCTAGTTGCAAATCTTGAAAAAACTCGAAAAATGGAGAAAGAAGAAAGATGTCCTTCACTAGAAAAAAAGATGGAAAAGTGAGGGACCTTGTTATGAGATATGAAGAAATGATTAAAGGCGATGCAAAACAAACTAGGAATAGTAAAGTGGAACAGGAGTATTGTCTGGGAATTAGAAGGAATCCAAGTAGGGAGGCCAAAGAAGTTGCCCTAGCTAGAATCATGAGAAGAGATGGACAGTATATTGGGAGGAGGGTAATGCAAATAGAGATACAGGGAACGAGAAGGAGAGGGAGACCAAAGCGAAGGTGGGTGAACTGTATCAAGGATGACCTTCGATCGAAGGGATTAACCGGTGTTGAGGTGTGGGGCAGAGGTAGATGGAGAAAGCTGACCAGAGACATCGACCCCACATAGAAGTGGGAAAAGAAGAAGAAGGAGAATGGATGAAAATCCACAGGACGGAATCGATAAGGATCTGGTTGGGAATCTTGAAAAAACTCGAAAAATGGAGAAAGAAGAAAGATGTCCTTCGCTAGAAAAAAGATGGAAAAGTGAGAGACCTTGTTATGAAATA
>NC_090752.1:14160816-14198316 GCF_036898095.1 Palaemon carinicauda
AATATGACAGACAAATCCGTCAGTAGGAGAGTTACGGGCTGCCAACGCAAGAACACACACACACACACACACACACACACACACACACACACACACAGATTGCATGGACCTTATTTCCGGACGGGGCTCTTAGAAACTTTTCAACACAAGAGCCCGTGGCTTGCATAATTATATGGTAGTCGATCTAAAACCATCGAAAGAACGAGATGGCTCTCTCGTTGTCCAAAGGACAAGACAACCCTCTTGGCTGATGTGCTTGACATTAAGAAGACCAATGAAACATCAATGGCCCTCAATCCTGTTATGAAAGTAGACCAGCTAGTTTAGTTTTAAAGGCCCTTAAACTTAAACTACTTTTACTGGACCTTAATGCTTATGGATAATGGAGGTGTAGACCCAAATAGTATTTTTACTCTACTATAAATACTGCTGATTTCTTAGCTCATAAGTTGTCTAGTACTACTAGCAAGTTAGCAAGAAGTTCTTTTTGCACTTGAAAGAGAATTGGCAGTGTTACAGCATTAGGCAAATGGGTCTGTGCTAGCTCTAGCCCCTACTCATTACCGCCCAATTTCCATAACTCCCATATTATCAAAAGTTTTTGAACGTCTTTTCTCAAAACGTCTGAATAAGTATGCTTAAGGTAATTGTTTGTTCCCTAGTTTGTAATTGGCTCTCGCAAATTCCTTGGAGCATGTGATGCCCTTCATATGGTTGTGTGATATTAGTCTTTTTGATCTTTACTCTAATACATATATATATGTATAATTATATACGTATATGTACATTCTACTGTCACAGTACTGGTATGTGGGATTTTTTATTTATGTATTGGTATGAAAATAGGTGCAAGTATGTGTATTTATATGCATGTGTGTATGTACAGGTTATACATGTACATGTGCATCGGTATGTGTTTATGCATGTATACCTACATATGAGTACAGGTATGTATATGGGTATGTGTGCGTCAATGTACAGTATATGTATACATGCATATATATATGTATATGAATATACAAATATATGTATATATATATATATATATATATATATATTTATTATATAGATATGTATGTGTATATGTATGTATATATATATATATATATATATATATATATATATATATATATATATATATGTACTGTATATATGTATATATATATGCAGGAGAGAGAGAGAGAGAGAGAGAGAGAGAGAGAGAGAGAGAGAGAGAGAGAGAGAGAGAGAGAGAGATATTGTATGTGTTTATCAGCGTCTCATTTGGAATGCAACCCACCAAGCCGATCTTGACTTGCCCCCCCTCCTCCCTTCCTCCCCCCCCTCCCCCCCTTCTCCTCATGAGCCAGGTCGGAATCTTGAGATAACGCACTTAGGTACAGTTTGTGAATGGGAGAGGTTATAAGGCAGGTCGTGACAAGGTAAACTCAGTACAGGAAGGGAATACCAATTAGGATATGACGATTCGGCCGAGACGTTCCGTGAATTTGGACCGAGTTATTTCGAAGGCGGTCTGATGATGATTCCATTTTGGTTAGTTATCCCTGGCAGTCAGATTGGGGTCAGGTCGTGTATACAGTGAACCCTCGTTTATCGCGGTAGATAGGTTCCAGACGCGGGCGCGATAGGTGAAAATCCGCGAAGTATTGACACCATATTTACCTATTTATTTAACATGTATATTCGGACTTTTAAAACCTTCCCTTGTACGTAGTACTGTTAACAAACTACCCTTTAATGTACAGAACACTTAATGCATGTACTACAGTACCCTAAACTAAAACAGGCACAAATATTAAAGGCGATTTTATATCATGCGTTTCCTAAACACCTAAAAAGCACGATAAAAAATGGCAACCAATGTTTTGTTTACGTTTATCTCTGATCATAATGAAGAAACAAACTCATTTAGTGTACTGTACACATATATGTATAGGTTAGTTTTTGCATCGATTATATTGATGTACAGTATACAGTATGTTGATTTTGTTATTACCAATGTTTTACTTAATTTTCCTTAGGACTTCCAAATGAAATGTTTTTCTTTATGACGCCACCTGAAACGACGGCGTCATAAAGTACGCTCAGTAAACAACCACGCTCAGAACAAAGAAGGCATTTAACGCGCATGATGAAAGTGATAAATAATGATATTTACAGTAAAAGCATTTACAAAATATGTTATTACAAATATTATTTACCGTATCTATATAAAATCATACAGTACATACTGTACGTAGCAAAGCAGGAAAACAATTTACGAGAGAGAGAGAGAGAGAGAGAGAGAGAGAGAGAGAGAGAGAGAGAGAGAGAGAGAGAGAGAGAGAGAGAGAGAGAGAGATTGTTTTACGTACGTAAATGTAAATTTTAAACAAAAAAAATATGATAGGCTTTTAAAACCTTCCCTTTAACTTAATGCATACAGTACTAAACTATAAAACAGACACAAATATTACAGTAAAATGTTTAAGTAAAAAATAAAGATTGTTACTGTACTCACCACGAAAGAAGTTCAAGAAAAACTTGAATGATGATGGCGATGAATTTGCTGCACAGTAGAAATGATGATGATGAAGCTGATGATGTGTTCTACTGTGCAGCCAATAATAGTATTTTACGTCTCTTCAGACGGAGGTGTCTTTTCCTGGGACACCTCTTCAACTTCTTCCTGAGACACTTCTTCAATTTCTTCTGAGGGCATTGTGATCGGAAGTTGCTGCCGCTGCTTCTTCTTTCGCAAGAGCATCCTGTAGGGAGCCATGTGTTCATCGATCTTGGTGCAGAATTGTACAGAACGAACCATATCCTCGTCCCACTCTTGCGACATTTCTTTCACCTCATTCGCAAGCTTGCAGAGCTTGGCAAGCCGTTCTAATGTTAAGACCGTTTCTTCGACATTTTCTTGGAACTCTTCCTGTGTTTCACTGTCTTCACTGCCCGATTTCGTCAGGTCTTCGAGGTCTGCGGCCGCGTAACTTCTACTGTCTTTTAACATAGTATCGAGAAGCGTCACCTTCTCAGCAATCATCATTTTTCGGTGCTGTTTAGGCTCACTACCAGCCTTAGTAGAAGCAGAAGGCTTGGGAGGCATTGTACAGTAGGGTTTAACAGAAAGTTCAACTTAAAACAGTCGCACACAGCACAGATTCAACTTCACAAACTTAAGAACGTCTACTCAGCAATACGCGGAAAGAGAAAGTGAACGATGCAGTCCCGCGAGAACTTTGATGCTGCGGGTAGAAGATGCGGGCAAAACACCAATCACAGGCTAGATAACAAAACTTGAGTTTTGATTCGTCATCTATCAGCGCTTGAACCAATCACAACCCGTCTTATACAGTACTATGGTGCGTTGGTTACTCATAGAAGATGTCCCGCGCACACTGAACGTACGTAGATTAAGTACAATACCGTAATAATAATAAATAATGATAATAATACTGTACAGTAATAATAATAATAATAATGATTAATAATAATAACAATAATAATTTTATTAACAACAACAACAATAATAATAATAATAACAATAATAATAAAAATTTACGTACGTACGCTATTTTACGCCTCTCTCTCTCTCTCTCTCTCTCTCTCTCTCTCTCTCTCTCTCTCTCTCGTACGCTTACAGTACTTATTCGAAATGTGATTTTTGCAACAAAGAATATTATTGGATGCAGTACTGTACTACGTACGTATACATACAAAAGATTCA
Organism: Palaemon carinicauda; assembly: GCF_036898095.1. Lineage (NCBI taxonomy): Eukaryota > Metazoa > Arthropoda > Malacostraca > Decapoda > Palaemonidae > Palaemon > Palaemon carinicauda. The sequence continues at coordinate 14,164,529 of NC_090752.1, forward strand.
TGGAAAAGAAGCACATCCATTACAGTACACACCATTCTAATATGGTATGACTGCATCTGATTTGCGTTTCATGTTCGATTTAATTTTACTACGTACTGAATTATCGTATGATCACATTCTCTTTTCGTGTTTTATTTCTTTCTGTGCTGAATTATATATCATATGTAATGCAATGAACAATCAGTAAGAGCAGATATTACTAATTACAGTATTAATGGAATTACAGGTAACAAAATATCGTATTTGGTTATCTTCAGATTTCGCGGTATTTTCGAATTTTCCGGAAAATCCGCGATATGTATATATATATGGGTTATGGGAAAACCCCGCGAAGTGGTGAATCCGCGATTGTCGAACCGCGAAGTAGCGAGGGTTCACTGTATAGTTATGTGTTATCTCGTTTGTCTGTTTAGAAGATAACTCAGTATGTTGTAAGTGGATTGTAATGGAATTGGGCTCAGTGGTGGGACAGGGACCAAGGGAGAGTTGATCAGATTCTGAGGCGAATCAGTATATAGTGCGGATTTCAAATCTTTATTTCTTTTTATTTTATCTTTGTAGCGCTGCGAATCGGGTAATTTATTATATTCTTCAGATAAGAGGGATTTGATTTGTAGAAGAATGTGTGTTAATAATATATGTGCTATAAGAAGCGCACAAAAAGGTATTTCACCATTGTTCTGGTTAATGTTGAATTTATTAAATGTTGGTAGAAGTAAACAACGATTAGTAAGTGATTTTTAAGTAATTCAAAAGCCAATTAACCCCTCTTTTTTTATATTTACAAATAATAATTTATGGCACATGCTTATCCGTTTTTTTTTTCTTTAAATTCAGTACCCACTCTGTTACCTTTATTACAGTCAGGTGTGTGGATATTGAGTTTTTCCTCCAAAAACCAATTTCTCATTATTTTTATAATTAAGAATAATAATGTATGGTACTTGATTGTCCATTTTTTTTTTTTTTTGTCGAAATTCAACGCCCACTCTGGTACCTTTAATGCAGACAGATTTGAGGATATATATATGGGTATGTATGCGTCAATGTACATTATATGTATGTATGTATATATATATATATATATATATATATATATATATATATATATATATATATATATATATATATATATAAATATATATGTGTGTGTGTGTGTGTGTGTATAAGAGAGAGAGAGAGAGGAGAGAGAGAGAGAGAGAGAGAGAGAGAGAGAGAGAGAGGAGAGAGAGAGAGAGAGAGTTTGTATGTGTTTATCAGTGCCTCATTTGGAATGCAACCCACCAAGCCGATGTTGACTTCCCCCCTCCCCCCTCCCCCTACCCCACCTCCTCATGGGCCAGGTCGGAATCTTGAGATAACGCACTTAGGTATAGCTTGTGAATGGGAGAGGTCGTAACGCAGGTCGTGACAAGGTAAACTCAATACAGGAAGGGAATACCAATTAGGATATGACGATTCGGCCGAGACGTTGCGTGAATTTGGACCGAGTTATTTCGAAGGCGGTCTGATGATTCCATTTTGGTTAGTTATCCCTGGCAGTCAGATTGGGGTTAGGTCGTGTATATAGTTATGTGTTATCTCGTTTGTCTGTTTAGAAGATAACTCAGTATGTTGTAAGTGGATTGTGATGGAATTGGGCTCAGAGGTGGGACAGGGACCAAGGGAGAGTTGATCAGATTCTGATGTGAATCAGTGTTTAGTGCGGATTCAAATCTTTATTATTTCTTTTTATTTTATATTTGTAGCATTGCGAGTCGGATAATTTATTTTACTCTTCTGATAAGAGTGATTTGATGTGCAGAAGAATGTGTCAGTAATATATGTGCAATATAATAAGCGCACACAAAGGTATCTCTCCATTGTTCTGGTCAACTTTCAATTTATTACATGTTGATAAAAGTGAACGACGCTTTGTAAGTGGGTTTTTTTAAGTATTCCAAAATCCAATTTGTCACAGTTTTTTTATAATTACAAAAAAAAGTGTATGGCACTTGCTTATTCTTTTTTTTTTTTTTTTTTTTTTTTTTTTTTTTTTTTTTTTTTTTTTTTTTTTGTTAAATTCAACATCCACTCTGTTACCTTTAATACAGCCAGATTTGAGGTTATTGATTTTTCCTTTTTAAAGATAATTTGATAAAGAAAATGGAAGACTGCATTGCATTCTTTTATTACTTTCTAAGTTATTTTTTATTACAGGAAGATTGTTAGTCCAGACCCCAATTCTACTGCATGTTCCCTTGTTCTTTTACCAGATAGTGACAGTAATAAAAGTAGATAATCAGGGTAATGGCATATAACATATTTTCATGAAACGACTTATAGCTTTGGTTTGTAATTACCTTTGCCAACGAAGTTGGAGGGAGGTTATGTTTTAATCCTTTTATTTTGTTTGTGAACGGCTTCTTGGCCACAGTTTTAATCATACAGTAATGCTACTTGCATTGATTAACTGTCATGTAAAAAGCTGGAAATTATTAAATTTTGGAATGTTAAGGTCAAAGGTCACTGTCCAGCAAAATATCCAATTCACGTAATCATCCACGAATTTAGACATCGTTGTCACAGGGACTTTAAACTTGGTTCATATGTGAGTGTACGAAAATCAACGCAAATTAATTCATGTTAAGGTCAAAGATGAAGGTCGAGAAAAAGGTCGAAAAATAAGCTGCCGCGGCGGAGGTCAGTGCTCTACTGAGTGTCCTTCTAGTATACGTCTGTATTACTCTATCTAATCATAAATGTGGATAACTATATTACACTTAAGCTTATTAGGGATACGAGGTTGTTAAATACGTTGTTAAATTCTGACTAACACGTTAAGCAACAAAATGTTATATATGAACACACAGAGGCATTGGGGACTACCTTAATTTGGTGAAAGGGTTTACGTCTCGCCATGATGAGCAAAGATGTACTAATCCTGGCCACTCACACTAGGTTGGTTTGCTGTGAGCGATCAGACGAAAATCTCCTACCATCACTTATCCGCACTGGCCAGCGTGGTAATGAAAACTGGTCAAATCCCAGACATGAAATTGACATATCTGAGGCCTTTGTCCTGCAGTGAACTAGAAACGGCTGCATTTTTTGTTGTTGTGTGTGTGGATATATATATATATATATATATATATATATATATATATATATATATATATATATATATATATATATCAATCATACTGATATATAGGTAGATATCTGAATAGGTAGATATCGTGTGTTATGTTTACATATACAGTATATATGTGCAATTGGTTTCTTATGTAAATCACACTGAGAACAAATGTTATCCACATATTTGCCCTTAGCATACAATATTGAAAAAATATATCTATTTGAAAAATTACAAATCTTACCACTAGGGGATTTGAAAAAAGAAAGACCAAGAACGAAAAAAATTAATCAGTCAAGATATAAAAAGAGAAAATAAAGAAAAATCAAATTTTTATTTCCATCGAAAAATCGATCTAGTGTGATACCCAATTTGTAATCGAAGTGAAAGGGAGAGAAAAGAGAAAAAAGCCGAGAGGGAGCTGGAAGGGGGAGAGGGAGGAGGAGGGAATTGATTAGGGTGAGAAAGAGAGGGAGCTTAACCACCCCTCGAGAGGGGAGACAGATCAGGTTGAATGAGGAGAGGAGCTGGGAGGGGTTGGCAGAGGATAACCAAAACGGACAGACCAGATACAAGAAGAATTTTGCTGACAGGATCTCGTTAGCAAAAAGGGGAGAGAGAGAGAGAGAGAGAGAGAGAGAGAGAGAGAGAGAGAGAGAGAGAGAGAGAGAGAGAGAGAGAGAGAGAGAGAGAGAGAGCTATGATCCTCTCAAGTTCAGAAAACGGTATCCTTTATTTTTCCTAATAGGTATTTAATAAAAAAAAAAAATTGCAGGATATAAATATTCTGTCAAAAATATGCATATGTATACATAGTCACAGACACACCCATACACACACACATATATATATATATATACATATATATATATATATTTATATATATACTATATATTTATTTTTGTGTGTATATATATTTCTATATTTACATGTGTATATATATAAATATATATATATATATATATATATATATATATATATATATATATATATAAATATATATATATATATGTGTGTGTGTGTGTGTGTGTGAGTGAGTGTGATTTCCTTGTAATAACTCTAAAGGATAAATTTGTATATTATGATTTATAGCAAATTTCACGCTACTGATTGGTTAAGATAATTAGTAAGATCAGTTTCAAATATTACTAAAAATCATCATAAAAAAATATAATCTCATTGCCTTGAGATGACAAAATTTATATGTAGATAATTTTATTGTTACCTACTTACTTTTAATAAAGTTTTATAACAGTGTTTGTGTATCGTGTTATATATCTATCTATCTATCTATCTATTTATCTGTATATCTATTTATATATATATATATATATATATATATATATATATATATATATATATATATATATATATATATATATATATGTGTGTATTTGTGTGTATATATATATATATATATATATATATATATATATATATATATATATATATATATATGTATATATATATGTATGTATATATATGTATATATATACATATATATATATATATATATATATATATATATATACATACATATATATATCAATATTTATATATATAAATATATATATATATATATATATATATATATATATATATATATATATATAAATAGTTTTGATCTTTACCTATGATTTTTTTTTCGAAGAAGTAACCAGGATGCATGTATTAAGATTTACTGGTAATTTTTTTTATGAATTTTGAATAACTAAGAGACATATATAGGTAAATTAATTGTGATATAACCAAATTGAATGTTTAATCCTTAGAAAATAACTAAAGTTGGATATTTAAACTTAAGAAAATAAAGTTGTATATTTAAGCCTAAAAAAATAACTAAAGTTAAATATTAAATCCTAACTATATAACTAAAGTTAATATTGAAACCTAAGAAAATAACTAGAGTTTAATATTAAATCCTAAACAAGTAACTAAAGTTAAATATTAAAACCTAACAAAATAACTAAAGTTAATATTTAAAACCAGCAAAATAACTAAAGTTAGATATTAAAACAACAAAATAACTAAAATTAAATTTTAAATCCTAAGAAAATAACTAAAGCTGATATTAAAACCTAAGAAAATAACTACAGGTAAATATTAAAACCTGTGAAAATAACTAAAATTAGATATTAAAACCTAACAAAATAACTAAGATTAGATTTTTAAACATAACAAAATAACTAAATTTAAATGTTAAAACCTAATAAAACAACTAAAGTTAAATATTTAAACCTAGTAAAATGACTGAGGTTAGATATTTAAACCTAACAAAATAACTAAAGTTAAATGTTAAAACAACAAAATAACTAAATGTGAATATTAAAATTAACAAAATAAACAAGGTTAAATATTAAAACCTAACAAAATAACTTATGTTAAATATTATAACAAGATACCTAAAGTTGAATGTTAAAACATAACAAAATAACTAATGTTAAATATTAAAACCTAACAAGATACCTAAAGTTAAATGTTAAAACCTAACAAAATAACTAAAGTTAAACATTAAAGCCTAACAAAATAACTAGATAATATTATAATACTAGAAACATCAAAAACGTCAAATGAAGGTACATGAAACTCAAACTTGAAAAGCAAAACTAAACAAGAAAAGAAAATATGTAAATCTCTGTTTCACCTATAAATCCATCAGTATTAGCTGGCAAAATAAAATACGGGATAAATTGTAAATACAGCACACTGGCAACTTAGCATCTCCAAAGGGATTAAGTCTGTCCACCAGTTAATCCTCACATTTTTCCCCAAGGGAGATTCAAGCTTTGTTCTGGGTTTTCTTTTCCAATCTATATTATTATTGTTATTATTATTATTGTTTTTATTATTATTATTATTGTTATTGTTATTATTATTATTAATAATGATAATATTATAATTATTATTATTATAATTATTATTATTATTATTATTATTAATATTATTATCCTTAATACTATTATTATTATTGTTATTATTATTATTATTATTATTATTATTTTTATTATTATTATTATTATTATTATTATTATTATTATCATTATTATATTTTATGATTTTTATCATCATTTTTATTATTATTATTATTATTATTATTATTATTATTATTATTATTATTATTATTAGCTAAGCTGCAACCCCAGTTGGAAAAGCAGGATGCAATATGCCCAAGGGGTTCAACGGGGAAAAATAGCCCAGTGAGGAAAGGAAATAAGGAAATAAATAAACTATATGAGAATTAATGAACAATTGAAATAAAATACTTTAAGAACAGCAACAACATTAAAACAGATCTTTTATATATAAATTACAAAAAGACTTATCGACATTAAAAACACTTGCTGAAAGTTTAAACGTTTGAAGTTCTACCGATTCAACTACCCGATTATGATCATTCCATAACTTGGTCACAGATGGAATAAATCTTCTGGAGTGCTATGTAGTATTGAGCCACTGCGTTTATGGTTTTCTGTTGATGGTATGTTGGAATCAGATGTGTAGGGAAGCGTAGTATCACCAGGTTGCCATACTTCCCTTTCTATCTGTGACCAAGTTGTGGAATGATCTTCCCAATCGGGTAGTTGAATCGGTAGAATTTCAAAAGTTCAAACTTGCAGCAAATGGCTTTTTATATTGAATAGGCTAATATAAGTTTTTTTTTATAGTTTATGTATGAAAGATCTGTTTTAATATTGTACTGTTCTTAAAATATTAAATTTTAATTGTTCATTACTTCTCATATAGTTTATTTATTTCGTTATGTCCTTTCCTCACTGGGCTATTTTTTCCGTGTTGGAGCCCTTGGACTTGAAGCATCCTGCTTTTACATCTAGGGTTGTGGGTTGGCTAGTAATAATAATAATAATAATAATAATAATAATAATAATGATGATAATGATGATGGTGATGATGATGATGCTAATAATAATAATGTTTCATGTCATTCCACAATGGTGAACCCATATCTAATATCTATTATCCTATTTTGTTTGAGTTTTAGAAGCAGAATATATTCATTCCTCATAAAAATCCTCATCTCCCTAATATGATAAAGAGCAAGTGTCTATCTATCTAAATATCTATCTATCTATCTATCTATATACATATATATATATATATATATATATATATATATATATATATATATATATATATATGTTTATAAATATATATATATTTTTCCGGCCACGCTATATATATATATATATATATATATATATATATATATATATATATATATATATATATATATATATATATATATATATATATTTCCGGCCACGCTCAGCGACAATAGGTATAATTACTGGTGTCTCCCCCCATGGGGTCTGGGCAAGAGGGAGTAGTCATACCCTGGTGAGAGGGGTTGTAGTTAGGAAAGGGTGAGGGATGGTAAGAGTTGAGTCTGTGTGCTGGTGTGCCTACCTATCCAAACATTAATCCGTCAATTTTGACGGGTTACGTACACAAGTATGTTGTGTACATAACTATGTTTTGTGTGTGTGTATTATGATTACCTTGCCTTGCGCAAGACACGGGCGCTAACGTTGGCAGTCCGTAAGCGAATGTAATTGTAATCTGTATTAATTTATTTTAAAAGAGGGAAACTATGTTGTGATTTAGTGCGCAAACGTTTGCATGTTGTCAGACGCAGAGAGAGAGAAAAAAAAAAAAAAAAAAAAAAAAAAAAAAACGTTACTAGGTCATTGACGGGTTACGCAAACAACCCTAATTCGTAGATAGGGATTTTCGCTTTCCCTCCTGCCTCTCAGACCTCAGTTTTGTGTAGTTATCAGTAACGTTTTTTTTACGAGTCAGGTGCGTTAATTATTAATTCAAACCCCCTCTGTTATCTTTGATAATGTCCAGCAGGTGTGTACAAATTAAACACGTTGGGCCAAAAACATTAGGAGATAAGAATTATTTCGGGGTCATACCTTATAATTCATTGTTTACGTTCAAGGGGTGTTATGGCAGATGTGGTAACGTCCCTGACTGTTGAACACCAGACTTGAGTTCGAGTCCCGCTCAAACTCGTTAGTTTCTTTGGTCGCTGCAACCTAACCATCCTTGTGAGCTATGGATGAGGGGTTTGCGGGAGCCTATAGGTCTATCTGCTGAGTCATCGGTAGCCATTGTCTGGCCTTCCTTAGTCCTAGCTTGGGTGGAGAGTTGGCTTTGGTGCTGATCATATGTATATATGGTCAGTCGCTAGGACATTGTCCTGCTTGATAGGGCAGTGTCACTGTCCCTTGCCTCTGCCATTTATGAGCGGCCTTTAAACCTTAAAAGAGATCTTGTCGTAATTGGTTCAACACAACAAACTCCAACCACTTTTAATGTACTGAAGAAAAAGTCAGTAGTTTAACGAGAAAAAAGTAAATCACTACAACAGATGTCACATAAAATAAATAGAATTGAAGAATCTTTTTTAATCCAGAGGCCATTAGGATGGGAAAACCAATGCTCTTTTCTAGCCTAAGTTCGCTAAAAGCCATATAAATAAATGTTAAAGAAAAGTACTGGGCTTAATTCCCGAAAAGGGATAGACGTACAGTTGGACAAAGGAATTCCAGGCGCACCCCGGTCTGAGGAAGTGCAGCCAATTACACCCTTACTGTGCGGTGAGTAACCAAACAGATAGTGTAGCAAGAGATGGCAGAGGTGGTGAGCATGGTGACACAGGAACGCGTTGAGCAGTAAGGTTGTGACAGAGTGGGCTTCCTTAGAGCTGTGTGCAAGGAATTCTTGTGGTGACCGATGTGGGAACGTCCCTGACTGGTGATCGCCATACTGAAGGGGTGGGGGTGAGGGGGGGCGGGTTAGCTGCAACCTCATCATCCTTGTGAGTTAAGGATGAGGTGTTGGGAAGCCTATTGGTCTGTCTGCGGTGTCATCAGCAGCCATTGCCTGGCTTTCCTGGGTCCTAGCTTGGTTGGTTAGGGGGCTTGGGCACTGATCATATGTATATATGGTCAGTCTCTTCCATTGTCCTGCTTGATAGGGCAATGTCGCTATCCCTTGCCTCTGCTATTCATGAGTGGCCTTTAAACCTTTAAACCTTAAAAGAGACCGTGTCGTAATTGTTTCAACATAATTAATTCCAATAGCTTTTGATGTACTGAGGAAATAGTCAGTAGTTTAACGAGAAAAGTAAATCACTACAACAGATGTCACATAAAATAAAAAAGAAAAAATCTATTAAATCCAGAGGCCATTAGGATGGGATAAAATCAATGCTCTTATCTAGCCTAAGTTCGCTTAAAGCCATAGAAGTAGATGTTAAAGAAAAGTATTGGGCTTAATTCCCGAAAAGGGATAGACGTACAGTTGGACAAAGGAATTAAAGGCACACCCCGGTATGAGGAAGTGTAGCCAATTAAACCCTTATTGTACGGGGAGTAACCAGACAGATAGTGTAGTGAGAGATGACCGAAGTAGTGGGCTTGGTGACACAGGCACTCGTTGAGCAGTAAGGGTGTGACAGAGTGCACTTCCTTAGCGCTGTGTCCAAGGAATTGCTGTGTCCAACTCTACATCGTGAAGAAATTCATCTCGGGATTAAAGAATAGAATACCTTATTGCAATGTGAACTTTGTTAAATATAGCAAATATAGACTACTTCGAAGATTCAATTATCGTTTTCTGGCAACACGCTGAACTGCACGTGTTTCACACTCGTACATTGTAACAGTATTTTTTTTTTTTTTTTTGATTGCTCACTACACCTCTGTGAACAGAACCGGGTCAAGCCTGTTTCTCTTGCATTGATCTGTTTGAATTTTTATGACCTTCTTACACTTCAACTATTGTATAAAAGCTCGCTGTCTGTTGAAATAATGTTAGTTGCATTCGCCTAGTCCTTCAGTTATCAACGCCGTCAAGAAACCGAAAGCACTTCTGACCAGTAGGATCCTAGGATTAAATAGCAGTGAATGTTTTATTGTGTTGAACAGACTGACACAAGTCTCTCTTCATAGTTTATATATGAAAGATCTGTTTTAACGTTATTACTAATCTTGAAATATTTATATTAATTATTAGATACTTATCGTGTAGTTTATTTATTTCCTTATTTCTTTTCCTCACTGGGATGTTTTCCTCTGTTTGAGTGCTTGGGCTTATAACATCCTGTTTTTTCAATGAGGGTTGTAGCTTGGTTAATAATAATAATAATAATAATAATATTATTATTATTATTATTATTATTATTATTATTATTATCATATTTTAAATACTGTTGACCGGTATACTGCCAGTGTATAAACAGAAGACCTTTCATACAATTTTGCCATTTACATCTGCCTACAACACAAACGCAGACAGTTCCTTTAATTTTTCACCCTCATGCACATTCCATTTGCTTGAAATATCGTTATGAGCTCATTATACAATGCAACCACAACAATGCCAAGATACATTCGTTTCGTGCAAACAGAAAAGCGAGCGTAATTGTTTCTTCAAAATACTCTTGGACAATGACTCGATGTTCCTTTGAAGTATTCTTTAACCGAGCAACAATGGAACAAACAATGGATTAAGATATTCTTTTAAAATTCTCGTACAATGGCCACATGGTAATCTAAAATGATGGATTTTGTTCTATCCAAATTTATTGTAGTTTAGAAAGAAAAATTATATATTTCAATTTAAGTGGTTTTTTTTTTTTTTTTTTTTTTTTTGGCTGAAAGATGAACATCTATATTTTGACATCAGTCATTCCCTTTCACTGACTTCCTCCAAAGCAGGGGTTCCCAACCTGGGTTACATGCTGTATAACCCCCCCCCCCGTGGTACATTTTTACTTTTCAGGGGGTACATTGAATCTGAGAGAGTAGACATTACTGCGCAATACATGATATAATCTCCATTGAAATTAAGTAATAGAATTATAATACAATATAAATTTCATTGTTTCTCTTTTCCATCTTCAATTTTTGAGGTACCCGGGAATCTAGGAAGATGTCTAATAGGTACAGAAGTACGGAAAGGTTGGGAACCCCTACTCTAAAAGTAGTTAATACTTTGGTATGAGTTCTCTTAGCCAAACTACCTGCTAAAACCCTTTAATCATTCCCCATGTAAACTCATTTCTAAATTTCAAACTAATCGTGTAATATCGATCCTATTTTTATATAGCTTTTGGGTAGATATAGATATTGCGTTGCTCATTCCATCAGCTTAAAGATTATGATATAGTAGTGATTATTATAGTAATGCAGTTCTATATTATTCTCTTCCTCTTGTTTTTTGAAGTTTTTGTAGTTTATATGTGAAGGATCTAATTTAATGTTGTTACTGTTCTTGAAATATTTTATTTTGCTTAATCTCCTCTTGTAGTTTTTCAATTTCCTTGGTTACTTCCCTCACTGGGCTATTTTTCCCTGCTGGAGCCCTTGGGCTTATAGCATCTTGCTTTTTCAACTAGAGTTACAGCCTAGTTTGTAATAAAAATAATAATAATAATAATAATAATAATAATAATAATAATGGTAACTGACATAATGAATTTTATTGAGATTGTTATTCTTATATTCATATAGGATTATAATATAGTGATGATAACTATAGTAAAATTCCTAATGATAATTCATGTTATAAACTTTATTGAGATTATTATTACTATCATAGTCATATTGATAATAACAGCTTTAGGATTTAAAAATAACAAATAATTATGGTAATATTCACAATAATAATTGATGTTATGAACTCTATTGAGGTTATTATTACTCTCACAGTTATATTGATAACAGCTTTAGGATAAAGAAAAAGAAATTATGATTATTGCAATACAGTAATAGAATAGTAATGATAATTATAGTATATTTGTAATTATAATTTATATTATGAATTTTATTGATAGTTATTACTTTCATAATAATACTAATACTAATACTAATAATAATAATAATAATAATAATAACAACTAGAGGGGCACTCAGTAGAGCGCAAACCTCCACCGGGGCAGCTTATTTCTCGACCTTTTGCTCGATCTTGACCTTGACCTTTATTCTTAACATGTATTATTGGCGTGGATAACCACACACTCAAATAGGAACCAAGTTTGAAGTTTCTGTGACAACGTTATCCAAACTTATGGCTGATTACGTAAATTGGAAATTTTGCTTGACCGTGACCTTGACCTTCCAAAAATTTAATCATATCCAGCTGTTTACATAACAGTTAATCCCTGTAAGTTTCATTATTCTACGATTAGAATTGTGGCTAGGAAGCTGTTCACAAACAAGCACACACAAACAAATGCAAGCACACAAACAGGGGGGAAAGCATAACCTCCTTCCAACTGCGTTGCCAGAGGTAATAATAATCTTTATCATAGCACTTTTGAACCTAAACCCTAATGTGCCAAGTGACTTTCATCCAGCGATTTGGAATAAGCTAGTTATCATAAGAGACATTTAAAGTCATTTCACCCTCCATTTCCTCTTCCTTCGCAATAACCGGCGCAATTTGAGAGGTAAGAACCACTGAAGAGTTCACCCATCTAATTTTCCTCCTTAAGCGGGGTTTACACGGTCGAACGGTTCGTCAAACCCGGTTGTCGAACCTGTTTACCAAATGGTTCGATGAGGTGGAGTCAGCCATAAATACATAAGGTTTATGGATAATGAAGTTCCGCCCACAAAAGTCAGGGGCTTGTGGTGGCTGGGTGGTTTTGCGTCCTTGCCTGGTGATTGCCAGACTGGGGTTCGACTCCCACTCAAACTCTTTAATTCCTTTGGTCGCTGCAACCTCACCATCCTTGTGAGGTAAGGAAGGGGTGGGGGGGGGGGGTTGGGGGAGCCTATAGGTCTATCTGCTGAGACATCAGCAGCCACTGCCTGACCCTCCTTGGCCCTATTTGGGCGCTGGTCATGGTCAGTTTCTAGGGCATTGTCCTACTTGATAAGGGAATGTCACTGTCCCTTGCCTCTGTCATTCATGAGTGACCTTTGAAACCTTTAGACAGACTTTCGAACCATTCTACAACAACCAAATACACCGTTCACACGTTCGAACAACACTTCAAACACTTGTCTGTTGAACTGTCGTTCGAACATCACCTCAAACACTTGTCTGCCAAACTGCGTTCGACGAACCGTTCGATCGTTTAAACCCACCTTTTAGAAACCTCATCACGCTCTTTGTGGGAGCTTTTAATCCTCGCATTTTCCTTCTGATCTTTTTCCTCAGCTGCCTCCTTGATCCTTTTAATTAGCAAAAGTCTTACAAGTTGCCTGTCTTGTTTATTCCCCTTCGAAGAATTTCGATGGTTTTTATCCTGGGTAATTTCCCACGACTATAGCATAACAATGTCGCTAATGTCATCTTTTTTTGTTTCCTTATTTTTCTGTATCGTAATCCTTTAGAAATTTTCTATAGGTTTGGTTATTTTCTAAATGTTTCTTTTTGTATTTATGAGTAGAAATTTATATGTTTTATATATATATATATATATATATATATATATATATATATATATATATATATATGTATATGTATATATATATGTATATGTATACTATAAATAACAAATTATATATATATATATATATATATATATATATATATATATATATGTATATATATATATGTATACTCTATAAATAACAAATTTTTATATATACACACATGCATACACACATATATATACACTTTATATATAGACACAGTTACGTATATATATATATATATATATATATATATATATATATATATATATATATATATATATATAAATAAATATATATATATATATATATATATATATATATATATATATATATATATATATATATATATATATATATATATATGCAATATGAGTCATCGATGACATCATTATAGCCTTATCTAATGCAATCTTCCAACCTATTCTGGACATAATATTTTTACAATGCAAACATCATTCCATCTGGCTTCTCCATCTATGCAGCAGGTAAATGCCACCAGGGTGTTTGTTCAATAATATATTTTTGAGCTGTTAGTTAAAATAATAGATCTTTTCTTTATGGTATTTTTTCTAAAGGAATCCTTGCTTTTATCATCTTCGACGCAACGGTTATTAAAATTAAATTAATTACATTTTGGGTTTAATGTATTATAAAAAGAGCAGTTACAGTGACCCGTCTAGGAAAACTTTCAGTAATAACTTACTATCAATTACACCTTTCGTAACTATTTTATGCTATTTTCATGCGCATTCATTTTCACTGACTAAAGCTGGAACTGTAACATGAAATTTTAAAAGGATAATTATTTTTTTCAATGTTATCCTTGTTTTTATCAAAGTAAATTAATTATACTTTGGGTTTAATGTATTAATTAATATAAAAGGTATAATTAAAATGACCCGTCTAGGAAAACCTTCAGTAATAATTTAATGTCAATTACACATTTCGTAACTATTGTATGCTATTTTCATGCGCATTCATTTTCACTGACTAAAGCTGGAATTGTAACATGAAATTTTACATTAATTTCTGACTTCATTTTGGACTGTCGAGAAGCGGTAAGCTCGTGAAATAATTCAGACGTTTAATCAGCTCATATTTCTCTGTATTCAAATTCCATAAATTCAATTAGGGTTCAGGTTAATAAAGTTACCTAAAGTTGTATGGTCTTTTTATCTAAGATACAATGAAATACCGGAAAGAATAATGAAAGAATGTTTAGTAAATAGCCGTGACAGTTTACTGAGATTAATCTTTAATTATGCTGTAGTTATAATCACTTTCATTGTAATTCGGAACGATTATATTTAGATAATTTTGTTATAATGAAATTTAAATACAGTTATCATATTACTAAAAAAGGATATTTAAATATATTGAGTGGTGATGCCCTAACGAGGTGAAAGAGTTTGTGTGTCGCCATGATCAGCAAAGCTGTACTAGTTAGGGCCACCTTATGCTAGGTTGATATTCTGGGCTGTTTTTATGATATTCTGGGCTATTTGAAGAGATTCTGGGCTATTTTTGGAATAATCTGGACTATTTGTGGAATATCCTGGGCTATTTATTGGGATATTCTGGATATTCTGGGCTATTTGAAGAGATTCTGGGCTATTTTTGGAATAATCTGGACTATTTTTGGAATATTCTGGGGCTATTTGGTGAGATTCTGGGCTAATTTTTGGATATTCTTGGCTATTCAGGGGAGATTCTGGCCTAATTTTGGGATATTCTGGGCTACTTGTGCAGAATCTGGGCTAATTTTGGGATATTCTGATCAGGAAGTTCGTATGATTGGCCCTGGTACTAGAATTCTCTTTGCTTTTGTTAATCATGTTGACCTTCTTTTCAAAATCAAACAGATAGTTTGCTGTGAACGATAAGTCTAAAGTCTCCTACCATTACCAATCCGCAGTTTGCCAGCGTGGTGATGAAAATGGCCAAGCCCCAGATATGCTAAGAACGTGTCTGAGACTTTTCTCCTGCATTGGACTGGAAATGGCTGAAATTGCTGTTGTTGCTGTATTATACTGTAATTCAGATATAATTTGATTTTCTTCCTGTCTTAACGTAAATCACATGTGAGATTCGGAGCTCTGCCTTGATACTTCATTTCCGGGAATATCATATTCGTTACATTACTCCATTATACACAGCGAATTTTAATGACTTTGATAATGACTATAATTTTAATAATTTCCATTATAATAATTATTTTAATAATTTCAATAATAATAATTATTCTAATAATTTTGACTCAGGCAATAAATTAGAAATTGATTAACAGTACATTAAAGGTTGAAAGGCCAGTCATGAATGGTAAAGGCAAGGAACATTGACAATGCCCTCTCAAGCAGGACAGTGCCCTAGAGAATCCATATATGCATATAATCAGCGCCCAAGCCCCCTCTCCACCCAAGTTAGGACCAAGGAAAGCCAAGTAATGGCTGCTGATGGCTCAACAGATAGACCTATAGGCTAACCCCCAAACCCTCCATCCCTAGCTTACTAGGATGGTGAGGTTGCAGCGACCAAAGGAACTAACGAGTTTGAGAGGGATTTGAACCCTAGTCTGATGATTACCAGACGGACGTTTTCAATTTTAATAATTTTTAATCATATTGATAATAATAATTTTAATAATTTTGATAATGATAATTTCCATCCTTTTGATAATTTTAATAATTTTGATAATAATAATTAAAATAATTTTGACTCCTGTAATAAATTAAGGCTTAATTTGAAATTAATTATCAGCGCATTACATTGGAATGATTACATGACAATACTTTATTTACGTGTTAGCAATTACAATAATAATTTTGATAATTTTAGACAAACAAGGTCCCGAGTGAGGCTCATTTCCTAGTAAAAGATATACTCCAGTGGCCGGTTCATTCTCTCCGTTAAAGCTGCTGTAACATTCTCGGGGACAATGAAACAGTGGCCACCCATTTAAAAGGTACTGGTAGTTACACACATACACACACACACACACACACACATACACACACACACACACACACACACAAATTGTTTATTTTTTGTCGTTTCCGTGCGGGAGGTTTCGGTATTTGGATAACCTTTTGTTCAGATTTTTTTTATACAGTGATTTATTTCTTTGTGTATTTTTAACAACGGGATTCTTGGAAAAAAAATTCCGGATGGTTTCCCAATGATCAATTAGTGATATTCTGAGGTCAGTCTCTTTTGTAAGCGAAGATCAACATTTGGATATAAAAATGGCACAGATTTTTTTGCGGGGAGATCATCTACATGTACCAAAGTGCAATCAGTTAAATTGTGGTTTTGAAAAGATATCTTTTTTATATATATATACCCTCTTTAGATAGATTATTACCTCCGCCTGTTTATATATATATATATATATATATATATATATATATATATATATATATATATATATATATATATATATATATATATATATATATATATATATATATATATATATATATATTATCATTATTATTATCATTTGCTAAGCTACAACCCTAGTTGGAAAAGCAAGATGCTATAAGCCCAGGGGCCCCAACAGAGAAAATAGCCTAGTGAGTCTTAGTTATCATTAGATATAAAATAGATAAGGTTTTCACAGAAACACTTTCGTAAGTTCTTAAGCCATATAATAAGTGAAAGTAATCAAAATAAACGTAATACACTGGAGGAGCTGTGAACAGTGGCGGGCTACGGGAAAGACTGCTTGCAATAATACCAGATAATTAAAATATGAAATGCATGCCACATGAGATAATATAAATGCTACATAGTATTCCCTAAGCTCCAATAAACGAGAATACTTGCATACATGTATTCCTAACACAACATATATGCTGAATGTGTATTAGCAATAAAGGTACATATAACAATGATACAGTAATCATATATATGGAAATAATTATAATGATAATCCATCACCTCCCCCTCCCCTTTGCGTTCAATGAGCTATATGAACGGGTATGGCGTCTCGGTGAACGCCGATACTCAGCTTGAGTGCCACTTTGCTGTTGTTGACTAGTATCAGGGACAACATCCTTCTTCTTTGGAGATTGCTGTGTCTCGTCAGGCAAATGTGAAGGAGAATGAGGTACAGGGCGTAAGAAACGGCGGTTACGCCATAATATTCTTCCTGAGGGTAACTTCACATGGTAGTCTCGTGACCTACCGATGCCCATAATAATGCCAGTCTTATCCCATCGCTTGGAGATAGGGTCTTGGATACGGACATTATCATTGAGTTTGAGTGGTTCCAAAGGGTGTGCACGGCTGTCGTACCTTATTTTGGCTGCTTCTGTACGTGATGCTACACGAAGGTCATATTCATTTGCTTTTTCTTGCCACTCCTGCTTGAATGATGATGCATGGGCTGGGATGCATGATCGAAGGGCTTGGCCATATAATATCTGCGCTGGAGAAAGGCCAGCATAGTTAGGAGTATTCCGTATTTCCAATAATCCTTTGTCGAAATCTTCGGTGTCGATGTTCCCAGAAGGTGCTACTTTTAGGATAAAATGTTTGACCTTCTTCACGGCTGCTTCGGCATGGCCATTACTTTGGGGATAGTAAGGTGTGGATATCACATGTTGAACACCCCATCGGGTAAGAAAATTCTTGAATTCTGAGCTGGTGAACTGAGGTCCACCATCTGTCCTCAGCCTTACTGGAACACCTAAGTCTCGGAAGATGTGACTGAAGTGTCGTGTTGTTACTTCTGCTGTAGTATTGGTACCAAATTTTACAACTACAGGCCATCCAGATAGTCTGTCGACATACACCAGGAAAGATTTCCCAGCAACACTGAAGAAATCAGCCGATACTGATTCGAAGGGGCGAGAGGGGTTTTCGTTGCATAATAGTGGTTCCTGCTGTTGGCTTGGCTGCATTATCTGACATGGCTCGCAGGCATGGACAGTATTTGCTATGTCTGAATTAATACCAGGCCAATATACAGTCTGCTTAGCCCGACGCTTAGTCGCCTCCACTCCACAATGGCTGTCATGAAGGCGTCTTAAAATGCTGCGTCGCATAGCTAAGGGAATTACTATTCGGCTACCATACAGAACAAGGTCATCATCGGTATATAAATCCTCCCTTATTTTCCAATAGGGTAGTAGGTCATTGTGGAGATTGTAACGGTGACTGGGGAATCCGTTGGCAACGTTCTGGAGGAGTCTTGTGTACGAGGGGTTCTCACGTGCTGCGGTGCGAATCTCTTCCAAGATAAGATCTTGTGTATCTGATGTCTTCGCTTCTGAAATTGCATCCACAGTCTTGGCTACAACACTCCTGAGGGAAAGATGGGTTTCACTATTTAACATATCATCTTCAGGCGTTGGGTGGCTCACCGGGGAACGTGAAAGGGCATCAGGGATGCAATGTTCCTTGCCTTTACGCCATACTGCAGTGAAGATATAGGGTGAAATTTTCTCTTTCAGACGCTGAATACGTGTGTTTTCTATTGCATCCAATGTATATGTATTCAAGATGGGTATCAGGGGTCTATGGTCAGTCACCAATGTGAAATGGGGCAATCCAAGTAAGTAATGGCGACATTTATTCATAGCCCAAACTGAAGCTAAACATTCTAGCTCAATGGTGGCCCACCTAGTTTCTGCATCGGCCAAAAATCTTGAACCACACTGGACCATGCGGAAACGGCCTTCTCCATGGTCTTGTAGAAGTGCGTATCCTAAACCATATAAACGAGAAGCATCCGTTTGTAGTACGGTGGGGCAGGTAGGGTCGAAATGAGCCAGCACAGGTGGCTGAGAGAGAGCCTTTTTAACACTGGCAAATGCGGCATCATGATCTGCTGTCCACGTGAAGGATCTCTTAGGGCTCATTAGCGGCCGAAGCGGATCTGCTGCAGCTGCAAGATCAGGTGAAAATTCTGTTAATTGGTTAGTAAGGCCCATGAATGACCTTAAATCTGTCAGATTTGCTGGCTTTGGGAACTCTGATATAGCTCGAACTTTCTCCTTGTCTGCTGCAATTCCATTTTCAGATAACGTATACCCACAAAAAGATACAGTAGGGCTAGCAATAACAAACTTTTCTGCATTTAAAGTGATACCGTGAGTCCTACAGCGAGACAAAACTTTGTTGAGCCTGCATAAGTGAGAATAATAATCCTTATCATATACAAGGATATCATCCACAACCTTGACACAATGTTGGATGCCTTGAAGAGCGATATCACCTCTCCTGCAGTAGGCATCTCCTGAAGCGCTGAATCCCATGGGTGAACGACGATAGCGATACCGACCGTAGGGCGTGATGAATGTTGTAAGAGCTTGGTCTTCCTCTGCTAGTGGGATCTGCCAGTACCCACACAATGCATCCATGGTGGAGAAATACCT
This sequence comes from Palaemon carinicauda, assembly GCF_036898095.1. Classification (NCBI taxonomy): domain Eukaryota; kingdom Metazoa; phylum Arthropoda; class Malacostraca; order Decapoda; family Palaemonidae; genus Palaemon; species Palaemon carinicauda. The sequence continues at coordinate 14,184,481 of NC_090752.1, forward strand.
TGAATTAGGATCAATACTCCTGATTGCACTAAATGGTGATGGTGAAGGATGTGCAGGCCTTAAAACCTGTGAATTTAACTTGCTTAAATCTGTGGTGACACGAACACCACCTGTAGGTTTGGCCACGACCACTAAGGGGTGACACCATGGAGATGGCTGATCCCCAACAGGTTCAATGATGCCTTGTGCTACCATTGTCTCCAACTCGGTCTTGACGTCCTCTTGAAAGGCTAGTGGTATAAGACGTGGAGTGTAGATAGCGAAGGGTTTCACATCCTCTTTCAGGTGAATACGCATAGGTGGTCCAGTCATTGGCTTGAGTTGTGCTCCTTGATGAAACTGCTCCTTTGTCATTAGCACATCGCTATATTCCTTAAGAAAGTATCGCCTGGCTTCCTCAGGTGAGGATGTGGCTGGAGGTGGAGGAACAACGGACGTTTGATCACATGTATTAACCTGGCTGACTGGGACCTGACTGGTTCCTGCTGAAGTCCTGCTAAGTTTCCTCTCTTGCATTTGACGTGGGAAGTCCCAGGGAATGATCCTTAGGTGGCGGAGGGCATCATAACACAGTAATGGTGTAGGGAGAGAACTAAGAACATCAATATACCCTTTGTATGAGATATCACCATAAGTCATGACGGCCTCCATTGATCCCAAGACGTTACCTTCCATGGGTGATCCATCGGCGTTGGAAAACTGCAACTCAGGGGGCGGAGACAATTCCTTGACATCAATACCCAATGCTTGTAAGTGTTGCACTCCAAAAACAGTGGTATCTGCACCAGTATCAGGGATAACATTGATCTTCCCTGATTTACTGCCATATGTGACATGTAAATTAATAGGTGGTGAGGGACAACTTAGGGGACGTAAATTAACTGAACGTATGGCTGGAGAAGATATCTTGACAGTGTTCAATTTGGTGTCCTTTAAATCTTTCGACTCCCTTGGTCCCTTTGACTTTTTCTGTGCACAACAAACATCATAGTGGCCAAATTTATGGCAAATTCGGCACTCCTTAGCCAATGCTGGGCATGCGGCAGTATATGGGAAATGGCCAGTTTTAGCACAGTTCCTGCACTTGTGGGATACTGCCTTACATGTGTCACTATTATGCTGTTGACCACAATTCTTGCATCTGTTGCTTGAGGAAGTAGTTTTCTCCTGCTGATGATTTTTCTTAGGTTGCTCCGGCTTAGCAAATGCCTTCTTTAACTTCTTGTAGTTTGACACTGCACGCACTGAAGTCTGTGGAGCTTTAAGCTCTGTCGTTGTCTTTTTTGCAGCCTCAAAAGCCCTGCAAGTCAGCTTCACTTCCTCAAGTGTTGTTGTTGTAGGCATGCTAATGAGCTTCTTGGTAAGTTCTTCATTCCTTATGCCAACCAAAATAGCATGTTTCATTTGGGCCTCCACACAGTTAACACCTTTACATAAATCAACCTCCTCTGAGAGCTGTTGTAAACGGACGAAAAAATCTGTTAATGACTCGCCTTCTGCTTGCTTGCATTGAGTAAAAGCTAACCGACGAAGTGCTTCATTCTGCTGACCCTTTATATAAGTTTCGATATGAGATAAAACATCATCCAAAAGCATAGTTGAGTCTGGTGGAATACCCAAATTGTGTTCTAATAAGCGTCTCATCTCAACACTGAGACATGCCCTTAGCTGTATCAACTGCTTAGGTTGAGGTAAATTATCCAAATCTACCATAACAGCATAATCCTTCCATCTCTGCTTCCATTCTGTGTATTGTCTATAAGTAACATCATGGGTTAATGGTGGAGGCAAATTTACTGTCACCTTAGGTGTCTGCACAGCTGAATTAGGCACTTGGAGAACACTTGCAGACGATGGTGCTGGGGTAGGGGGCCCTATACCACTTGCTTGGGGTAGGGTATGCCTGGGACCAGTCATAGCTTCAATTAATGCTTTGAATTCTTCCTGATGTCTGACATTGTCTTCTTTTCTTCTTTCTTCATCCTGTTTTCTTCTTTCTTCATCTTTTTTATCCATGTATTCAAACATTTTGCTGATTAAATCCATGGTTGAAGGGGTTGATGAAGGAGAAATAGATCTTGAATGCGTTGGAGATGACGTCATGTCAGTTGGGGTTGGGGATGATGGGGGAGAAACCTCAGAAGTCTTTGGTCTCCTTCCTTTATCGTGTTTCGGCGGCATAAATAGAAAAATCTCACGAAATCAAAGAGAAAATATCACTCAATGCCGTCAGTGGTAACGTCACAATGACGTCACAAACGGTAGCCAATCACCGAGTACAATAGCTCGAGGCAACAGAGCTATGCTGTATCTGGTAACACTGTGACTGCCGCGGCTGTTGCATGCACAGCGAGTGCCGTTAGTCTCCCCTCGAACGCAGCTGAGTATGAATGTGACGCTCTTGTTCCGGCCTCTGCATATGGCCTACGCACATTAGCCCTAATCTCAGATTGCTAGAATAAACACAGCCCTATATAGAGTCACTGTAATCACAAAACAAAGTCACTGCCAGTGTATACATCCAAACGAAGTTATGGTTCACAACTGCTAACGAACTTGGTTACGATGAACACAAACACTTCTTGCATTGTCCAGGCCAGTTGGATAAGTTCACTAAATGATCAAAATTCACTTATGGCAAATCAATCACTGCGCCATCTTAGTTATCATTAGATATAAAATAGATAAGGTTTTCACAGAAACACTTTCGTAAGTTCTTAAGCCATATAATAAGTGAAAGTAATCAAAATAAACGTAATACACTGGAGGAGCTGTGAACAGTGGCGGGCTACGGGAAAGACTGCTTGCAATAATACCAGATAATTAAAATATGAAATGCATGCCACATGAGATAATATAAATGCTACATAGTATTCCCTAAGCTCCAATAAACGAGAATACTTGCATACATGTATTCCTAACACAACATATATGCTGAATGTGTATTAGCAATAAAGGTACATATAACAATGATACAGTAATCATATATATGGAAATAATTATAATGATAATCCATCAGTGAGGAAAGGAAACTAGGAAAAATAAAATATTTTAAGAATAGTATATATGTATATATATACATATATATTACACACACACACACACACACACACACACACACACATATATATATATATATATATATATATATATATATATATATATATATATATATATATATATATATATAAGCTGGAAATTATTAAATTTTCGAAGGTCAAGGTCACGTTCAAGCAAAATGTCTCTTGTGATGACCAGCGTATTCCAAATCACTGGAAGAAAGTCACGTGGCACATTAGTGTTTAGGTTCGAAAGTGCTATGATTGAAATCATCATTACCTCCGCTAACAAAGTTGGAAGGAGGCTATTGTTTCGCCCCTGTTTGTGTGTTTGCGTATTTTTGTTTGTGAGCAGCTTCCTGGCCACAATTTTAATCTTAGGGTAATGAAATTTGCAGGGATTAACGGTTACGTAAAAAGCTTGAGATGATTAAATTTTTGAAGGTCAAGTTCAAAGGTCAAGGTTGCGGTCGAGCAAAATGTCCAATTTACGTAATCAGCCATAAGTTTGAACATCGTTGTCACAGAGACTTCAAACTTGGTTCATCTTTGAGTGCATGAAAATCCATGCAAATTAATACATTTTAAGGGTAAAGGTCAAGGTCGAGAAATAAGCTGCCGCGGAGGAGGTCTGCGCTCTACTGAGTGCCCGTCTAGTTATTTATGGGGTATTTGAGTGGGTTGATACATTATGCAACAGTTTTTTTTTTTAAAAAGAATTTTCAGAATTTATTAAAAATTATAGATCAAGGACGTTATTTCCATCAAAGATTTGGTAAGGCTGGCCAAGGACCAACCTGCTAGGTTTTAGTGTAAATTTACATTCAGGTGTGTGGTTGCCATGTATTGTTTTTTTTTTTTTCAGACAAACATTTGCTCCTAAATGTATTCATTTGCAAAATTATGATTGTATTTCTCTGTTCAGAAACAACATACTGTAAGTCCTATAGTGAAAAATAATGACGTTATTTAATCAGTTTTAAAATTCAAATACGTAAACAGTTAAAAACACCTCCTAGCAAACTACATCGAAATTGATTACCTTATCTATGCGGTGCATTCCTACCGGTAACCGAAAATATTTACAACCGAGGCATAAATCTCAAGAAGGAATGGGGCTGTGTCGTTAAAGGTGGACTAGATAAACAAAGATATGCTTACTATTCTCCCCCAGTATTAGGTGCTACCATACCCCCATACCCCAGCTACAAATATACACTTCTGTAGCTTTTTGGATTTTTACGTCATTAGAGAAGATTTTGTGATTTGGTTTTGTAATCAGAAACAACTAGTTATACGATTATCCATCGAAATAAGGGTGATGTTTATACATTAGAACACTTATTAAGGCTTTTTTTTACTTTGTTTTTGGAAGTAAAGACTTTCTGATAATAAAAAATGTCAGGAGGAATATAATAAAGAGCAAGTGTCTGGACACACACACACACACACACACACACACACACACACACATATATATATATATATATATATATATATATATATATATATATATATATATTTTATACACGATTATTTCTTTTTGGTCATGCTCAGTTCTCCCCGTCCCTCATATATATATATATATATATATATATATATATATATATATATATATATATATATATATATATATATATATATACTGTATATTTATATATATATTATTCCTTTTCGGTCACACTCGGTTCTCCCTATCCCTCGGGTATGGGGGAGGAGTAGTCATACTCTGGTGAGAATGGAGTTTGTTTGTTCGTCTATGTGCATTTCTATCTAAACATTTAACCGTCATTTTTGACGGGTCGCGTACACTGGTTACAAAAAAAAAGAAAGGAAATTGTTCTTAAAATCTTCCTTCCAATGTAACATCACGGTCCGCTATATTGTAGATCAAACTACTCCCATAGATTGAGACATACGGAAAACAAACCTGCGTCGACGAGGGGGGACGGGAGGGGACGACCATTTGAGGGGAAATGACTCATCTGAGCAAATGATGCAAGAAGGGGTCTGAGGGAGACCTTTAATAGAAAGTAGATGGAAGAAGAAGAAGAAAGCAACTCCTGAATAGTATCACTTGGTATGAGGAAAGTGGTGTATGCTGCACATCTATTACGGATGAGTCAGATGACTAAGAAGTAATTTTACCTATAGGTATATTATTATTATTATTATTATTATTATTATTATTATTATTATTATTATTATTATTATTAGCTAAGCTATGGCCCTAGTTGGAAAACAGAGTTGCTATAAGCCCAAGGGCTCCAACAGGGAAATATATCCCAGTGAGAAAGAAAAAAAGGGAAAAAAATAAGCTACAAGGGAAGTAATAAACAATTAAAATTAAATATTTTACGAATAGTAATTATATCTTTTATATGTAAATTATAAAAAAACTTGAAAAACCAAGAGGAAAATAAATAAGATAGAATAGTGTGCCCGTGTGTACCCTCAAGCAAGAGAACTCTACCCCAATACAGTGGAAGACCATGGTACAGAGGCTATGGCACTACCCAAAACTAGAAGCCGTACGTTCTTCAAGACGCTGCCAAAATCGTTGGTAATGTCAAAAGCTATAACATAAGGATACCCGCAATTCACAGAAGAGGATAAGAAACAAGGGCTAAATACTCAGTATTTTAGGATAAGGGGGTCGCCTTTGACTGTACCTTCTCAATCCATGCCGATTTTAGAGTAGGGTTTATGAAATTTTACCCAATCAATATATATATATATATATATATATATATATATATATATATATATATATATATATATATATATATATATATATATTAGGCGATTATACTATTACGAGCATGTTAGCATGAGGATACACTATTCTATCTGTTTCCTTATTTCATTATCTGACTAGAATATTTTCCCTGTTGGAGCCCTTGGGCTTTTAGCATCCTGCTTATACAACTAGGATTGTTAACTAATAATAATAATAATAATAATAATAATTTATTATTATTATTATTATTATTATTATTATTATTATTATCATTATTATTATTATTTACAGGGTTATATTTCTTGTACTTTAAAATGCTTTATTACAACCCACTCAACCTCTTTCTATTAATAATGTTTAAGGCAATCTCCATGCATTTATTGCGTATAAATCTTTCCCCCGCGTTAGCATATAATATATCCAAGTACCATTTTGTAATTCACGCTTTGAGAACCCAAAGTCCTCTTCTATCTAAAATGCATTACTGTCATGTACGGAGAAGATGAATATGTTAATAACATTGAGCAGCTGAGCTCCTCTATCCCCATCAAACTTCCCTTAGCAGGGGTGTAAAAAACCATAAATATGCCTCCATGCATATATGAACCTTTTGTGCTGGAAAGTTTTAACCCTGCCTACCGCTGACAGATATAACAACCGTGATATATATATATATATATATATATATATATATATATATATATATATATATATATATATATACACCTATTTTCTCATACCGACGCCTTTTCCAGGCCGTGAAAAATTCACACACACACACACACACACACACACACACACACACATATATATATATATATATATATATATATATATATATATATATATATATATATATATAATATATATATATATATATATACCTATTTCCTCATACCGACGCCTTTTCCAGGCCGTGAAAAATTCTTATATATATATATATATATATATATATATATATATATATATATATATATATATATATATATGTATATATGTATATATATATATATATATATATATATATATATATATATATATATATATATATATATATATATATGTATATATATCCTCATACCGACGCCTTTTCCAGGCCGTGAAAAATTCCTATATGAACCTTTTTGCTGGAAGTTTTAACCCTGCCTACCGCTGACAGAAAGATATAACAACCATGATAAATATATGATATATATAATATATACGGATTTCTTCGTACCGACACCTTTTTCAGGCCATGACAAATTCCTAGGAGACAGAGAAACATCAAACATCCACTAGTTGTCCTAATAAACAATTCCGAGGATCTTCATGGGCGTTCGAGAAACCACACTAAGGTCTCACTGCAAGAGGGGTTAGTCGATTTCCCCCTTTTCCCCCCTTATCTCCCTTTACCATCCCCTATTTCTTTTCTCCGGTGTTAGTGCCATTCCCCCTACCTTCCCCTCCCCCATTCCCCTCTTCCCTTCCCCTCTTCCATTCCCCTCCCTCCCCCAGCCCCAATCCGCACCGTCGCAATTGTTTGAAACTGACCTTCTCTGGGCCTCTCTTTCCTCCTCCAATCAAATCTCATTCATTGGAATCTTGTGGGAGTTACGCAACTGGAAAAAATATCTTCTGGATAAAAGAAAATCTCCCTCCCCCCCTTTTTCAATCATCCTTTTCAGAGAGGTTTTGTATATTCAGGCAATAAATCGGTCGCCGAAATGGCGTCGGCAACACTTGCGACATCGCAAACGCTCCTGTCGCTTCTTCGGTTCGCCCCGTTTACTACTCGTCCCCTCCCATACAAATACCCCTCCTATAAAATCCCCCTTCTCTACCCCCCCCCCCCTTATTTACTGAACCTGTAGCTCGTCGCTTGACAGTGATGGACGATTGAGGGATATAGGGAGGGCTCCTTTATTTGGAGCCTTCGAGGGAAGTCCCTTAATTTTTTTTTTCTTAACTTTTCTTCCCCCCTTTTTTCCTGTCTTTTCAAGAAAGCTGAGAAGAAAGGAACAAAAAAAACTAGTGACGACCCGAAGGCACTGGGTAGTCTGACACAACAGCTGTTTTATGTGGAGATCCGCGACAGAAAAAGAGGGAAACAACTTTCGGAAACAGACACACACACATACACACACACACGTGTACACATGAATACACACACTGCGGCGTAGGGAGGCAGAGGAAAAAATAAAAGTAGAGCGTATGAGTCATTTCCTCTCTCTCTCTCTCTCTCTCTCTCTCTCTCTCTCTCTCTCTCTCTCTGGGGAATTACTGTTAGGAACTTGGGGGGAAGCTATTGGAATCCTGTCGGAATGTCTTCATGCACCGAATGTTGGTTTCCCCGACAAATCTTTCATGCACAATTATACTGTCGCTTTCTTTTTCTCTTTCTCTTTTTCTCTTTTAAAGAGGTGGCGACTTAGTTGACCCCTCATCGCTCCCTACAACTAACTACTCTCCCCCTCGGGGCGATTACATGCTGTTGTTCTGGGATAACGGGCTTAACAATGGGTAAGCCTTAGGTTTGGAAGACCCAGTGCGAGGGACAGCCGTGGGAGAGTCGACTGAGAGCGTCGGACGCTGTGAAATATTCGTTTTAATTTTGGTCTTTTAATTCTTTTATTCTTTTTTTTTTTATTCTTTCCTTTTCACGCTAGTTCTTTCCTGCTTAAGCAACTATGCTTTATTTCCAATTACAATGAAATACGAGTAAAACGTATCTTAACGTGAAAAATTAAATTGTTTTATTATTTTTTTCTTTTTTTTTTTATCATTCTTTCCTTTTCACGCTAGTTGTCCTTTGCTAAAGTAACTATGATTTATTTTTCATTACTATGAAATACGAGTAAAATGTATCTTAACGTGAAAATTTGTTTTCAAAGTTTTTGGTGATGAAAAACATCAAGATATTCAAATAATATAGTTAAAAACTAAATAAATTTCAAAAATTCCAGAATCAATATATGCAAAGTTATACATATAGTAAACAATTTTATGGAAATATTTAATCATTTTAGTTTAAAAAATTATACATAAATACATCCATATCATGGAAAGCAGACACAAACGCAGTCAAGTTAGCTTTAGCCCAATTAGGTTTAGTAAGTACATGAAGAACAATAATATCGCTGCTTTGTATTTTCAATTACCTTGCCTGCATAGTAATGACCTTTTACCAAATACGTCACATTACTATTGGAGTCTATTGTAAGTTTGTCACTTGTGTTACTTCATGAAGCGGATTCTATACGCTACTTTAATTGAAGCTCTTATAAGTATATATATATATATATATATATATATATATATATATATATATATATATATATATATATATATATGTGTGTGTGTATATATATATATATATATATATATATATATATATATATATATATATATATATATATATATATATATATATGGCCCAAATAATTACAATGCCATACCTCGTCATTAGAATGAAAAGGTTCCACACTGGTGTAAGGCGTATATAAAAGACAAGGTGTATTTTTGTAGATTATACAAAGAACTTTTTTTATTTTACAAAAATACACCTTGTTTTTTATACACGCCTTACATCATTGTGAAGACCTTTTATTTTATATATATATATATATATATATATATATATATATATATATATATATATATATATATGATAAATTTTGCACATTTAGACGTGTTTTTTCATATTCAAATAAGCCATATATATTTTTGTTACATTAATGTCTGGATTCTCTTAACGACCTCGGGATCAGAGCTCCAGGCGAAATCACACAAAGACAAGAGCTTGTGACCGGCCGGGAATCGAACCCTGGTCGGCAAGCTTGTATAGACAGTGACTAAACCACGTGGCCAAGTGGTTTAGTCACTGTCTATACAAGCTTGCCGACCAGGGTTCGATTCCCGGCCGGTCACAAGCTCTTGTCTTTGGGTGATTTTGCCTGGGGCTCTGATCCCGAGGTATTTAAGAGAATCCAGATATTAATGTATCAAAAATATATATGGCTTATTTGAATATATATATATATATATATATATATATATATATATATAGCTTATATATATGTGTGTATGTATATATGTCTATATATACATATATATATACATATATATATATATATATATATATATATATATATATATAAGCTTTCTTAACGATTTACTTGGAATTTAGACGAGTAGACTTTGTATTAGCTGAGGTTCTGTACCCAATAATAGTTGAATAGATAGCTAAATGGAATGGTAAACAGATAGTTGGAACAATAGATATATTTTTATAGAAAACTGAACAGAAAGAGATCAATAGATAGATACATATATGTATATGGATAATTAAATTGATAGATGGAAGTAGGAGAACAGGGTTGCATAATGACAAGAAAAGAATGCATTGAGTTATCATTTCCTCAATTGCCATGGCTTTAGCAGTGCATGCGGTTTGGAAATCACTACCGTCCGGTTATTTTCCCGCACGGTTAATTACCGCAGCGTGTAAAGGCCATGGTAAAGGGCCTCATTGAATTACATTGATTTCTAACCCGCACGGTCGCAACCGCATTCAAACCACTCGTGTGAAGCGGGCCTGAGTAAGCATTAGTTTTAATATCTTGTAGAATTGTTCGTGATATCATCTGCAAAGATTTTACTCGGAAATCCTAACTACAATCGTGTAGCTGTTGAAGGTGCATAGGAGGACGAGTTTAGGTATTTTGAGCCACAATTATTATTATTATTATTATTATTATTATTATTATTATTATTATTATTATTATTATTATTATTAGCTAAGCTACAACCTTAGTTGGAAAAGCAGGATGCTATAAGCATTAGGGCTCCAACTGGAAAAGATAGGACAGTGATGAAATGAAATCTGGAAATAAACTATATGAGAAGTAATGAATAATTAAAATAAAGTATTTTGAGAACAGTAACAACATTAAAACCGATCTTTCGTATATAAACTATAAAAAGAGGCGTATGTCAGCCTGTTCAACATGAAAAAATTGACTGTGAGATTGAACTTTTGAACTTTTGAAGTTCTTCCGATTCAACTACCTGATTAAGAAAACCATTCCACAGGGAGTAAGTAAATACTCATTGAGGTTATGATAACTTCACTGGAAGACGGCAGGGAAACTCAGATATAACACTGAAAAAAGAAATAATAAAAAAAGAAGGTGAAACATACCATGAATCCAAGCACAAAAAGGTAAATAGTAACTGATTGAAGCTGTGATATGCATTAGAAAATAAGATGAAAATATGTAAAGGTTTTTTTTTTTTTTATTATATATCTCGCTCTACACCTCTCTTGAGCCTGTTTTTTCTTGAATTGTTCTGTTTAAATTGTTGTGACCTTCTTCCACTCAAACTCTTATTTAAAAAGCTCGCTGTATGTTGAAATAAAGTTTTGCTCGCACAAAGAAAAGTATAAGAATTCCTTTAAAAAGTAAAGCATCCTAAATGTTGTAATGATACTGAGGCATAAAATCCTTTCAAAATCTTAAGATTAACAAGAACTACAAAAGAAAAAAAAATTCTCCATACAGAAACTCATAAAATCTTCTACATAATCGATGGTGAAACTCTTAAAACTGCATGAGGTATTGAAAAGTACAGTAGTTGATGAAACATTTAGTTTTTTAGCAAACTTAACGAAGGCATGAAACATCATTATACAACACAGCACAGTGTTCTCAAGTTTTATGAAATCCAGTATTTACAAAACTCACTACTTGCAACTTGTATCCCATGTACATACTGTACTGTATAAACTTAGCATACTGTGGTGTACAATATACACTTGTACTTGTAGGAATCTTTCTAAATAGTGGAATCAAAGAAATTTTTAATTCAAGGTATCCCATCAACCAATTCATTCAATTTAATATGCAGTCTTATAAATTGGCAAAACTGATACTTACTTGAACAACCACCTCCTTTAGACTAAATAGCAAAGAAATAGTAAGAAATTAGTAAGAAAAAAATAAGAGGCTTTTCTAAGATTTTGGATTACACAAATTAAACATTTCAGTGGCAGTAAAGATGTCTTGATTTCAAAATATGTCTCATTTAGACACGCCGGTCTGCAGGAGTAGTGATTTGTGCTCTCCAGCCATGACGTTTGATGCGTTTTATTTCACTGTCTTGGGAAATGATTTCTGATGTTGGACGTCCACTGACACACCCTGTAAAAGAAAAATATTTCAGTCTTTAATGAATATATTTTAATCTTTTTTGAATAATGTACAATACTTAAAAGTCTAGGTAATACTTTACACTACGTTACATTGCACTATTCAAAATTGTAATAGGTTTGGCATGCACAAACTCTCAGAGGTGTATGACATATAATTTGCTCTGAGATTTCTTTGTCAATTATTATTAGGAAGCTTTGCTTTTATTGGCATGACAGTCATATTGATACTGTACGATGCTTTGTAAAGAGTGGTTGAAACTAATTACTTCTTATATGGCTTGTAGCCTACCGGACCATGGAGTGATGGCCAGCAACTATGGTAAACCATATACAGCATAACTCGATTAAAGGGACATTCTCTTATCTGGATATCTTTACCTCTAATAAAGAGGGTGGATATTAGAAAATGTTTAAGATGTGCTAATCTTTTCTAAAGTAAAAGACAGAAAAGCAAATTATGGGCATAAAATTGGGGGTGGGTATACCCCTCCAGCCCCCGTTGTTCCAACGCTTTGAGGGTACACTCGAGCACACTATTCTATCTTATTTGTCTTCTTCTAGTTTTTTATTGTTTTTTTTAAGTTTTTATAGTTTATATATGAAAGATTTATTTTAATGTTGTTAGTGTTCTTAAAATACTTTATTATAATTGTTCCTTGCTTCTCCTGTAGTTTATTCAAGTTCTTATTTCCTTTCCACGGTGACCGGAATTCTTGCCGCATACATTTTCGCCGTAGGACTTTTTGTCACGGACTTTTTGCCGTAGGAATCTTTGCCACTAGGTATTTTTGCCGTAAGGAATTCTTGCCGCAAAATGCATATTACTTTTATAATTTAAAGGTATATGAAAGAGTTGACCTATAAAAAAGAATAAGTATAGTGGCCTACATACATACATCTAATGCGATGGATGGTCTCTGATAATTAGCTCTTACTTATGAAGTTTTAAACAAGCAGTTTTAGCCCATACATACACTCCACTGGTCTTTGATAAATAGCTCGTGCTTCTAAAGTTTAAAACAAGTTGTTTATAAACAAGAAGTATACATACCTACTTACATACATACATACACACATACATCTAATTAGCTCTTACTTAGTAAGTTTTAAACAAGCAGTTTTTAGCAGACATACACTCTACTACATACATGAATGCCGTATAATTGATAAAATATATCTAAATTATGAGTATAAAAGGGTATGAAAATAATAGTGGATTATAAAACTGAAAGTTTATTTATTTAAAAAAAGTAATAAATTTAAGAGCAATTGAAGTTACAATAAATATTCAAATATTCATCATTGTCAAAATTCTTCTGGTCATATTTTGAAGAGGCGAATGTTCCAAGGGTGCTTATTGCGAGATATTTAAAGGTTTAAAGATCGCAAAAGAGTGCAGAGACAAGGAACAGGACAATACCCCAGGGACTGACCATATGTACATATAATCATCGTCCAAGTCCCCTCTAAATTTTTTATGAAATGTAAATTGGTTTCTTGTAATATTCATCCATCATAAACTATAGACTAATTTTTCGATTAGCTGAAGAGACTAGAATGAGGTATTTTTCGTCTACGGGGAAAATTTTTCGATAAGATAATAATGTTAAGGGAATATAAACTTGATGCTTTTAGGAGGTGACTAGACTTCATTTCATAAAATGGATGTTATTTCCATTTGCAAAAGAAACTAGAATATGGTATTTTCGTCTACAGATAAAATTTTTCGACTGGGTATTAATATTAAGAGAATATAAATTTCTTGTTTTAGGAGGTGACGAGACTTATTTTCATAAAATGGATTTTTTCCATTAGCAAAAGCAAGCTAGGATATGGTATTTTTT
>NC_090752.1:14203316-14205816 GCF_036898095.1 Palaemon carinicauda
CGGTTGAAAGGTTCGTCGAACCCGGTTGTCGTACGTGTTTGGCAAACGGTTCGAAGAGGTGGAGTAAGTCACAAATGCATGAGGTTTGTGGACCGTGAAGCCCCGCCCACAAAAGTCAGGCGAGAACAGACTTTCTTCAAACCGTTCGACAAACGCGTTCGACAACCAAATACCCCGTTCACACGTTCGAACATCATTTCAAACACGTGTCTGTTGAACCACGTTCGACGAACCGTTCGACCGCGTAAAACCACCTTTATGCATTTGTGGCTGACTCCACCTCTTCGAACCGTTTGACTAGCAGGTTCGACAATCGGGTTTGACAACCGGGTTCGACGAACCGTTCGACCGTGTAAACCTCTCTTTAGCTTGCTATAATTCTTTATACTAAGAAACTAATATTAGTAACAAAATCTTAATACGGTTAGTTTTTGTTTTGTAATGCCATTTCATTGTGTATGGGCTAGCCCACATATTCGTGCCATGTGAGGGTGCTAAATTCTTTTTATTGCCATTTAATTTGGTGCTTCCAAAGAAGATTATTAAAAAAAGATGACCTTTTCTGTAGGCAGATAAATCGAATTCAATATATATATTTTTTTAAATTTAATAACGATCTTATTAGTCTCATATTATTATTATTATTATTATTATTATTATTATTATTACTAGAATGATTATTAGAATGATTTATTGTTAATTTATTCTCATCATTTATTTATTTCCTTATTTCCTTTCCTCACTGAGGCATTTTTCCCTATTGGAGACCTTGGGCGTATAGCATCTTGTTTTTCCAACTAGGGTTGTAGCTTGGCTAATAATAATAATAATAATAATAATAATCATCATCATTTAAGCTACAACCCCAGTTGAAAAAACAGGATGCTATAAGCCCAAGGGCACCAACAGTGAAAATATAGCCCAGCGAGGAAAGGAAATAAGGGAATAAATAAACTACAAGAGAATTCATGAACAATTGATATATGATATTTTAAGAACAGTAACAATTGCAAGAGACCTTACGATGATGTTTTAACCCTGGATAGGTAGCGTGGTGTCAGATTTGCCCGGGAAGCGGCGCAAAAACTCGTTTTCTCGTTTCTGCGCATAGACGCCTTGCAGGCTCTGGCCTGTCCACCCAGGAGCCGTTAGCTGCTCACCAGCTTCATCACAGGAAACATTCGCCACTTCTCTACTCCGACGCATTCGCCGGATATCGCCCTCCAAAGTTGGAATTGTTGCATATTAGCAACCACGTTACCGTTACAGGGGTATGTCACGCATACGCAAACATTTTGCATTTTACATTACTGTATTATTATTTAGTGAAATAATGTAATTGTGTCTATCGGAACATATCAGTGAATGGTGTAGGTACTTGTACCAATCGCCATTTTGTTTTGAAAGCAGAAAAAATGTGATTTTGAGGCTAATTTCTAATTTTCTATTTTTTCCTGTTTTCAGATTTTAGCATGGCGAAGAAATATCTCAAGGAGGAGGCGTTTTTGGAGCTCCTTTTCGTCAGTAGTGATGAAGAAGAGCCTTTGACCATTACCTTTGAAGAAGACACTTTGAAGAAGACCAAGCTTTTGTGTGGCAAGTGCCATAAGCCTGTTTGTAACTCCCATGTCAACTACACCTGCGATCAGTGCCAACTCACGTAGTAAGTTTCACGAATTATTTTTCTTACCCGTTTATACTTACTAAAAATAATTTTTAACCTTTTTGCTGTAATCTAGGGTCATCATAGATTATTTATTTACCATTTTATTGCATATACATATGTTATTAGTACTCTTTCTAGATATGCCTTTCTTTTACGTCAATTGCGCACGGTAGGTGTTATATTTGAACTAAGCTTTTGCCCAGTTTATATTAACTATATATAATTCCTAAGGTTTTGCCATCATCTGGGATCATTGTAGATGACTTTTGGAAAAATTCATCCAAATATAATAAGTATTACCACTATAAATATAGCATTCCTTTCACACAAATATTTTGTAGTGATTTTGCGTATACAAAAATTAACCGCTTTTTCTTTTCTTTACAGATCTGGCAGTTTTGCTGATATCGGCGATGTTTTTACGTCAAGTTGTGCACACAGGACTCTAGTTGCAGCACACAAGTGGTTTTTTGTTCATTGTTTTATTTTAAAGTGTCCAGTGCAAGTTATTTAGGAAAAATTGTATTTTTATACTTATTTTCGTATTTATGTAAGTACAGTGTTATTTTATATTCAACGTTTTTTTTCTCCTACACCAGTAGAAAGTAGACTCTTTAAACTAGTAAACTATAAAAAAAAGAAAAAAATTGTAAGTTGGTATCCTCCCGTTAACCCCCCCGAAAGGGAGTGTAACACATATGACACCACTCTACCTGTTACGCGCGAGTTTGGCCACGCTACCTGTCCAGGGTTAAAAACAGAAAATTTTGGTAATTGTGAGAATTCATGGACGTTTTAATCTTTTGAAGCAAGATTATCACACTTGATCAATAA
>NC_090752.1:14220816-14223316 GCF_036898095.1 Palaemon carinicauda
GTTTTCATAATCAGTTCCGATATAACTTAAAAAACGACTATGCAGGATTCTATAACAGACTAAACTAGAGGGTCACTCAGTAGAGCGAAGACCTCCGCGGCGGCAGCTTATTTTTCGACCTTTGGCTCAACCGTGACCTTGACCTTTGACCATACCATTTATTAATTGGCGTGGATTTTCATCCACTCAAATATGAACCAAGTTTGAAGTCTCTGTGACAACGATGTCCAAACTTATGGCTGATTATGTGAATTGAACATTTTGCTTGACTGTGACCTTGACCTTTGACCTTGACCTTTCAAAAATTAAAAAATTCCAGTTATTTGTATATCAGTTAATCCTTGCAAGTTTCAAGTTTCATTATTATACGATTAAAATTGTAGCCAGGAAGCTGTTCACAAACAAACACACACAAACATGTAAACAAGGGAAAAACATAACCTTCTTCCAACTTCATTGGCGAAGGTAACAAGCTTTGCTGAAATGTGTATGAAGAATGTAATAACTATATTGATAATGTTTATGTATTCTCTACTCTTTCGATTTGGATAGCAAGTGGCTAATGTGCTTGACTCACCATTCTTGGGTAACAGGTTCGAGCCCTGCTCGCAGTTGGAAAAATTTTTCACGAGAGTCCACAGCCTCACTACCCATCAAATCCAGGGGTGGGGGTTTTAGGGGAGCCTACAGGTCTACCTGTTGAGTCAACAGTAGCCATTGTCTGTCCCTCCCTGGTATTAGATTGGGTGGAGAGGGCTTTAGTGCTAATCATGTATCTAATGTTGATCTCTACGGCATTGTCCTCTCCCTTGCTTCTGCAGCTCATTAGCGAATTTTAAAGCCTTTGATTAATGGGTATTTTGCAATAGATTTCTAAAATTCCTCTTTATAAACGTAAAATTAGACGGCTGTATCATAACTTAGTGAAAATTGGCTCAAAATAAACTTTAGAACCACATGAAAAGTATTTGCCATGGTTTTCAAGATATTGAAAGGTAACTGAAATTTGATATGAGTTCAAACTGAATAAGAGATGGGGCGAAACAAAATTGACTTAGAGACATCTCACGCTAGTGGCAATGGATCATAATGAGGCCTGGCAACCAACAGAGTGAGTAAACGGATTTTTACAACTACATCTATTTTGTTACGCTTTCTTTTTCTCATTGCAAATATTATGAAACAAAGATAAACAAGATAATTTAATCCTTTTTTGGGAGGATCACGAATTTGTAGAATAAAGTTGCAAGACGTAATCTATGATATTTGAAGATTGTGAAGGACTTTAATCCAGAAACTAGCTTTCGTCAGTGTTAGTGGCTTTTAGCACAATTAGTTTGGAACTTGCTTTTATAATTGCTGACTCTTTTTTAATTTTATATTTTTTTATTCATTTTTTTTTTTTTTGTACACCTGGTTATTCTGATAAGTTAACCCGATGTTGAAAATGAATGTAATCTACCCAGGAATCAAGATTACAAGTGTGTAATTCCAGGATAACTTACTTAAAGGAAATCATAAATACTCCCAATTTTCACGAAGTGATTACACACTAGATATTATCATGGAGATACTCTCTAGCTATGTTCAGCAGCTCTTCTAGAAGGACACTCCAAAATCAAACTATTGTTCTCTAGACTTGGGTAATGCCATAGCCTCTGTACCATGGTCTTCCACTGTCTTGGGTTAGAGTTCTCTTGCTTGATGGTACACTCGGGCACGCTGTTCTGTCTTGTTTCTTTTATTCTTGTTTTATTAAAGTTTTTTATGGTTTATATAGGATATTTATTTTAATTTTGTTACTCTTCTTAAAAATTTTATTTTTCCTTGTTTCCTTTCTTCACTGGCTAGTTTTCCTGTTGGTGCCCCTGGGCTTATAGCATCCTGCTTTTCCAACTAGGGTTGTAGCTTAGCAAGTAATAATAATGATAATGATAATAATATTTACCCGACTCTGGCTAGTGCATTGGCAACATGTTTGCCTAGCATTCGCATGGCTATAGATCGATCCCAGCCCGGAACGGTGAGTTTAACCCGTTTACTGGGGAGACCACTGTTGTGCTTGTGCACCAGTGGGGGTTGTGGCTTGCTCGGCTGACGTTCTGGTGAGCATCTATTCTGATAAAACTGGAACTGAAACCAGACACCTTCAACCTTCAGATATTTAAAAATACTGTATTTATACGTACTGCAGAAACAATAACGTTGACCACATATTCCACGTGTATTCCAAATAATCTAACGTAAATATTACCCACCTATAAGTTTTCAAAATATTTCCTATTGTTGGTGCTCCTGTTACCCGACTCTGAGAGGTGACGTTTATTTAACTAGAGGATCAGTTTCAAGGGCTATTGTGAGGGTTCGTTTATTGAATTAATTATCGCTCCTTCAAAAGGGATAAGTTCATCAAAGGTGAGGTATATATATATATATATATATGTATACTGTATATATATAAATATATATATATATATATATATGTATATATATATATATA
>NC_090752.1:14230816-14255816 GCF_036898095.1 Palaemon carinicauda
TCAAAGTAGAATTAAAAATTTTTTCTTCATTAAATCAATAACAAAGAGACAATTTTAATTTTTTAATCCGTAATATTATTATTAGTATTTTTTATTTATTGGCAAGTCATGTTCCAGTAAGGTTATATAAATAGTTTAAAGGTTTATAGGTCGCATTTTCCTATCGAGAAGGAAAATGGCCTAAAGACTGACCAGATATGCTTATGATCAGCGCCCAAGCCCCCTCTCCACCCAAGGTAGGACCAAGAAGGGCCAGGCAATGGCTGCTGATGACTCGACAGATAGTCCTATAGGCTCCCCCCCCTAACCTTAGCTCACAAAGATGGTGAGATTGCAGCGACCAGAAGAAACTAACGAGTTTGAGCGGGACTCGAACCCCAATCTGGCGCTCACCAGTCAGGGACCTAACCACATCGGCCACCACACAGAAAGAAATTGTTTTAGTACTAATAAATTTATCATGTTTATGCATTTATTGTATATTTATAGTGAAATTTCACAAGGACTGAGAAAATACGTTAACAAAAACACCAAAAAGTTCTTTAGATACAATTACTAACATGGTGACACTTTTCTAAAACGATTACACCTTCGTTTATAGATTTTATTTGATCCACTGCCTTTGGAAATTCTAGAAAAAAAAATTGCATTATGGATATTCAACGTATTTTTACTCAGGAATCTTTGTTAAACACGAATAAGGTATTTCAAATCTTTTGTATTAATTTATGGTAATGAACTACTTGAGCCTTTAATTCAAAATACAATAATTATGTAAACATTTCGAAATGGAAATAGTTACTGATGAAGAATTTAAAGTTTTTTCAGCTTAGCTGGCAATCTTTCCAGTTGTATTATGTTCAGAGTATATAAAAAAAAAAATTAACAATGAATTGCCTAATCCTTCAATTCAAAATACAATAATTGTATAAAAATTTCGAAACAGAAATAATTACTGATGTATAATTTAATGTTTTTCAGCTTAGTTGGCAACCGTTCCAGTTATGTTTTGTCCAGAGTAAAAAATGTAACAATGAATTGCCTAATCCTTCAATTCAAACTACAATAAATGTATAAAAATTTCGAAATAGATATGATTACTGATGAATGATTTAATGTTTTTCAGCTTATCTGGCAACCCTTCCAGTTGTGTTGTATCCAGAGTAAAAAAAAAGGAGTGATGCACAAGTCTGCCATAGTTCTCGAATAAACCACTTGATGCCTAACGAGTCATATAATTACTGATGAATGATTTAATGTTTTTCAGCTTAGCTGGCAACCCTTCCAGTTGTGTTGTGTCCAGAGAAAAGAAATGAGTGTTGCACAAGTCTGCTATAGTTCTCGAATGAACCACTTGATGCCTAACGAGTCATATAATTACTGATGCATGATTTAATGTTTTTCACCTTAGCTGGCAACCCTTCCAGTTGTGTTGTGTCCAGAGAAAAGAAATGAGTGTTGCACAAGTCTGCCATAGTTCTCGAATAAACCACTTGATGCCTAACGAGTCATATAATTACTGATGAATGATTTAATGTTTTTCAGCTGAGCTGCCAACCCTTCCAGTTGTGTTGTCCCAGAGTAAAAAAAGGAGTGCTGCACAAGTCTGCTATAGTTCTCGAATGAACCACTTGATGCCTAACGAGTCATTACACAATTCGAATTGTAATCATTATTCTTCCGATTTCGTCTGATCTTCTGCTACTTTGGAAGTCTGCGATACACGAGGAGAAGATTTCTGCTAGCTGAGGTAAGTCTATTAAAACAGAATTGTTGCTAGCCATTGAATTAATCCTTTCTTAAACTATAAACGCTATTCAACTTAGTATTCAAAGTCTTCTCGATTACTATATCAATATTGGTAATGAAACAACTAAATCTAATTGTTTGGACTGGCATAGAAAGACCATAAACAGACGCAAGTGTAAGTACGTCTGAGGCCTTTGTTCTGCAGTAAACTAGTAACGGCTGATGATGAATATTATTAAAATTATGATTTTCATTAATATTGATAATTCGAGATGCGTCTAATCTATGGACTACTTTTTAATTAGTGTATGATCTAATTTAACCATTCAAAAGACACCTTATTCTGCAAAGTAAAGATTATCTCAGATAATTTCTCTTTGAAGGTGCTGTCAGGTGTGTAACTCGAGATATCAGTGACATATGCGTTTGTTTACCTTTGAGCATTTGTTAGAGAGAGAGAGAGAGAGAGAGAGAGAGAGAGAGAGAGAGAGAGAGAGAGCCTTATTGCCTTATTCTATGTTTGGGTTCCCCCAGGTCTCTCAGTGTGAGGCACCTCGTATATCCACCAGAGAGTTGCTAATGCATCTTCCGGTCATCTATCCTTATAAAGAGAGAGAGAGAGAGAGAAGTTATACTCCCTTATATGGCTAGATATTGTTAATAATGGCCACCATGAATTTAATATTTGTTTTTAAAGCTTAGATTTTTAAATAAAAATGCTTTAAGGTCACTTCTGTCCAGAAATAATAATAATAGAAATATCATATTAAAAGAATTAAAAATATATACTTTTTGGACTCCAATATGTAATAAAACTTGCATTTTTAGTAACATTTTTGCGTTTTAAAAGACAGATGCATTAGCCTTAAGCTTTCCCATCTGGCCTCGGTATCGTCAAGATTGTGCAATTCATACTTTCGCGACGGTTATAAAAAAAATCGTTCCAAGTCAAACAATTTAACTCGGAAGAGATAATAAGTCCAGACATAACTGTGGGAAGTTTGTCAGAATAGCTAATATTTTTTTCTTCTTTTGGGAGATAATTTCTTTTGATGTTCGCAGCAAGACGTGGCAAAGAAACTGCTATGAAAAGTTCTGCATAAAAACTACTCTTGCGGCAAAAAATTTGCAGCGAAAAATTTTGTTGGAATAAAGCATAGTGGAAGAACGAGTTGGTTTAACATTTAAGTTGGCAACTGTCTAAAAAGTCTAAAGTATAACCAAGATAAACTTTTGCTAAGGACGTTAGTCTGAGAGTTTAAATAATGGCGTAAAGGGAATCTGATTGAAGTTAGAATATGTTTGAAAAAGGATTCTGCGTTTACCTTGCAGCGGTAGTTACTGAAATTAGTTTGTATTAAAAAAAAACCCTTGTTTAATAAATTCTATCCAAAATAAATAAAACATGTTAAATCCACTAGTCAGACAATAATGTTTATTAAACTGAAAAGTAATATGGTGTTGTCGAAATTTATCACATTTATTTTGTTTACTTAAATTTTTCATTTGTTAAGAAATCCTTCTTGATAAATAAAGTAAAACGGCAAATGGATCTTATGATAGATTTTATATAAAAAGCTTCCCCTCCTTTCTTTAGTTGACGGAATATTTTATTACAGCGAATTAGTCCATTATATATCCGTACAAAAGTATGTGCAAATCCCGTAGAGTGATTTCGCTATATAACCTCCTTTTCTTTTAGGGTTCTATAAGGAAGCTATCGTTTGTTTACTATAATTCGTATCCTTGCTTATTGCACCAGGTCAGTTTAAAAATGTGTATTTAGTAGCTCGGAAATGTTTGTTTATTCAATTTAATTCGGGCACAAATAAATTTACAATTCAACTCCATGTCCAGTAACTACCAGTAACTAAAACAACAACAACAACAACAACAAATGGAGCCTTTTCTAGTCCACTGCAGGACAAAGGCCTCAGACATGTCCTTATTCATGTCTGTGGTGTGGTCAGTTTCCATCACCACGCTGGTCAGCTGTGGATTGGTGATGTTGGGAGATTTTAGTCTGATCGCTCACAGCAAACCAATCTAGTATGGGTGGCCCTCAATTGTACAGCTTCGCTGATCATGACAATACACATACCCTTTCACCATGTTCAGGTATTAAAATTCATACGGTATTAAACAATGATGACTTATAAGATTTTTTTTTTTTTTTTTTTTTTTTTTTTTTTTTTTAAGATGTGTAAACTGTCGGATCAAACAGATAAATTGCTGTACATATTTCACGGAGACATATAATGATTATGCTTATTCATACTGATGTCTTGTGTTATATGAGTTTTAAAACTCATAGATATTCGCATCATTATAGCAGTGACGTCACAAGTAGGCCTAAGCTTTGAAGTCAGGTTAATTAAGGTCACATTGGGTTAGATGACTTCCGTCTTCATCAGCAGATGAGCAAAACCTTTGATGCTCTCTCTCTCTCTCTCTCTCTCTCTCTCTCTCTCTCTCTCTCTCTCTCTCTCTCTCTCTCTCTCTCTCTCTCTCTCTCTCATGGGAGGTTTAAAAAATTGTCCTTTTAATCTGTATCAGATAAGGAGCTACATTTATTTTTCGATGTCGTGGATATTTTTTCAACGATTTAACTTTTTAACTATATATATATATATATATATATTATAAATATATATATATATACATATTTACTGTATATATGTATATATACATATATATATATATATATATATATGTATTATATATATATATATATATATATTATATACATATTTACTGTATATATGTATATATATATATATATATATATATGTATATATATATATATATATATATATATATTGTCAGAGTAATAGACCATCTAAACTATTTTCAATAGTCTTAATCTAATCGTGTTTGGGAATGTTTTCCATCTAATTAAAATTTCTAGAGCATCAAACCATCCTAATTAAAATGAACAACTAAAGTTTCATTCCGGCGACCTGGCTTGATTTTATTTTCTATTGTTCATATTCAATTGAATCGTTTTGCATATAAATTGATTGCATTATTGAATGCTCTATTGCTTTGACCTGTTGACGTCACAGTCGTGCAGTGTTGCCAACTAGAATGTTTATCTCAGGGTTATTTGTTCCAGTAGACTGTTTATCTCAGGGTTATTTGTTCCAGTAGACTGTTTATCTCAGGGTTATTTGTTCCAGTAGACTGTTTATCTCAGGGTTATTTGTTCCAGTAGACTGTTTATCTCAGGGTTATTTGTTCAAATAGACGTTGGGAAAAGTCCCCATGGTTGGTGGGCTATTGGAAACGTCCCTGCCTAACGATTGCCGACTAGGGATTTGAATCATGCTCAAACTCGATAGTTTCTTTAGTGTCTAAAACCTCACCATCCTTGAGCTAAGGATAAGGGTGTAGGGGAGCCTATAGGTCTACTTGCTTAGTCATCAACAGCCATTGCCTGGCCTTCCTTGGTCGTAGCTTGGGTGGAGAGAAGGCTTGAGCGCTGATCATATGTATATATGGCCAGTTTCTAGGGCATTATCCTGCTAGCAAGGGCTTCGTCACTGTCCCTTGCTTCTGTCATTCACGAGCAGCCTTTAAACCTTTAAACACTACAAAAAATATTCAACGATGCCTAAAAGGCATTTTGATAATGCAAGTAATTGATTAACTAATTTCGAAAGGAAACAATCATGCTTCACTTAATCGTATTAAAAATAATTTCTTCAAGTCCGATTTGCGTTCGCTTCTTATTAAAAGAAATCTGTTTTGCGATCACTTGAAAATGGTTCTCAACATCTCGAGACTGGAGTTGTTTTCGAGAGCTGCTTCAGCTTCGCTGAAAAGTAGTGGTAGAGTGAAAAGGGGCAATTTTGGTGTACGAATCTCCCCCACCCCCCACAGTCCTCCTTTCTCGAGCACGGTAGTTATTTTTGTAAACGAATACTTTGTAAGATAAAGAAATCTCTCATTTTTTTTTCTTCTCTTGTTTAATGATTGTAAAATGATCGGCATGATGAGAGCATGTTTTTTTATTTTCAAAATCTTTAAAAATGGTGGAATATTGGAGGCAGGGTTTGAAACTTTTCGTATCGTGTTTGTCGTTTTAAATTTTATTAGTTTTATTTATATAGTAGGTGATATTGAAAAAATATTTATTCAATGGATTTTATACCCTTGATTCTAATTAAGGAACAGCAGTTGAGAATATTTTTTTGAGTATCAATATTTCGCAGCCTTTAAATTTATTTTTCAAGTCCCTTACCGATATAGAGAATATGTATGCATATATATATATATATATATATACATATATATATATGTATATATGTATATATTTATATATATATATATATATATATATATATATATATATATATATATATATATGTGTGTGTGTATATGTATATATATACATATATATATATGTATATGTATATGTATATATATATATATATATATATATATATATATATATATATATATATATGTGTGTGTGTGTGTGTGTGTGTGTGTTTGTGTGTGTGTGTTAAGGCATTCATTATATATCCAACATAGTTTCTTGTACTGTATTTTTTCTATTCCGAAGATGTCTGTAGCATAGAAATCACGTAACTTTAAATGAAACTCCATTCGTAAAAATATCACTTCAAACAAAAAAAAAAAACTTCAATTTAGAATTGTAGCTTAAATAAAAAATACTACATGAAAATTCATGTATGAATTCGTCGGGGGTAAACATTCACTTAGATATATGTATGATATACAAATGAATATGTATGTGAGCCTGTACCAGGGACAATTCAGCTGACAAGTCGAAATACATATATAAACGTTGCGGAATTTTAATAGATATTCTTCTGTATTTCACTGCACATGTGCAAAGATTTCTTGACCCTGTCGTTACAATGTAAAATAAATGTCATAATGTCGAATGTTCCCGAGGGTATAATGTCAATACATTTCCAAAATTTCTAACTCCTGTTGCAACTTGCATTGGTGATAGTGAAGGTTATAAATATTGGTCCACGTAAAGGTTAGAGATTTTAAATATATTTTGACAATAAACCAAAGTTTCATAATCAAGAAGTTGTGGTGGCCTATCGGAAACGTCCCTGCCTAGCGTTCTGTTGGACGGGAAATCGAGTCATGCTCAAACGCTATAGTTTTATGTAGTGTCTGCATCCTCACGATCTTTGTAGGCTAAGGATTGGTTGTTTGGAGGAGCCAATAGGTCTACCTACTGAGTCATCAGCAGCCATTGCATGGCTCTTCCTGGTCCTAGTTTGAGTGGAGAGGAGGCTTAGCACTGATCATATGTAGTATATATTGTCAGTCTCTAGGGGACTGTCTCTTGCCTCTGTCATACATTGGGGACTTCAAACTTCTAAGGTCTTGATTATCTTCACTGATAACGTTACTTAAAAGTCCTGAACTTGTAGTCACTAGAAAGAATACATTATTATTTAGGGTCTTCATTTTCGTCTCGTGATATCTCAGTATTACCTCAGAACAAGATGAATAGAATACAACATTTGGCTGAGTGTCTTAGCTGTGAAATCTATCTCTGATAAGCCACCCTTCTTAGTGTTTATGGGGGCCTCAAAATTTACACCATCGTGAAGATATATCAAAATTCAGTAAACGGGCAACACTTGGAAAGACTAAGGTTGCTATAGGAAAACCTTCTACACATCAAGTTAGCGGAAGATAAATTTAGTTTATTTAGTTTAATGTGACTTTTTCTTCTTCTTCTTTTTCTACATCTTTTCCCACTTCTATATGGGGTCAATGTTTCTTGTCAGCTTTCTCCATGTACCTGTCCGACACCTCATCACCGGTTAATCCCTTTGATTGAAGGTCATCCTTGATACAGTCCACCCACCTTCGCTTTGGTCTCCCTCTCCTTCTCTTTCCCTGTACCTCCATTTCCATCACTCTCCTCCCAATATACTGTTCATCTCTTCTCATGACATGACCATACCACCTTTTAGTTTAATGTTACTGTTCTTTAAATATTTTAAATGTTACTGTTCTTTAAATATTTTATTTTTCCTAGTTTCCTTTCCTCCCTGGGCTATTTTCCCTGTAGGGTCCCCTGGGCTTATAGTATCCTGCTTTTCCAACTAGGGTTGTAGCTTAGCAAGTAATAATGATAATAATAATAATAATAATAATAATAATAATAATAATAATAATGAACAAATGTCCAGATGCGTAAACGTCCCTTACTGTTGAACGCCAGACTGGGGTTCGAGTCCTGTTCAAACTTGTTAGTTCCTTTGGTAGCTGCAACCTCACCATCCTCATGAGCTAAGAATTTTGGGGGTTGGGAAAGCCTATAGGTCTGTCTGCTGAGTCATCACCAACCATTGTCTGGCCCTCCTTGGTCCTAGCTTGGATGGAGAGGGGGCTTGGGCGCTGATCATATGTATATATGGTTAGTCTCTAAGGCATTGTCCTGCTCGATAAGGCAGTGTCACTGTTCCTTGCCTCTGCCATTCATGAGCGACCTTTAAACACTGATTCCATTATGATTACAATAACTGATTTTTGGTAGAATTTTCTTACGACTTTGACAATTAAGAAGAAAATTCGATTGAATTTCATTGCTTAAGCTTTATATTTTTCTATAGTAATTATGTGTATTAGCGTAAAATCTGGATAGATAGATAGAGAGAGAGAGAGAGAGAGAGAGAGAGAGAGATCTGATCAACATTTGATAAATGACTGGTTGAATGTTATAAATGAATTATGTAAATAAGTACCTCCGTCCATTTATTAATAAATTCAGTGAAAGATGAATGATAATTATCTGGAGGAAAAAGTTAATAAAGAATAATATGCAGAAAGATGATTGATGATGCATCATAGTGATGAGATTGCTCGAATTTTTCTTTATTTTTCCTCTCAAGATTTATAATCAAGAGCGAGGATAGTTCTTTTCATAAACAAAGTTTTAGTCCAGTATTTTTTTTTTTTTTTATTATTAATTTTTATCCTTTTTTTTTGTCTGTGATACTGAATTTAAGAAATGAAGTTTTATTTCCAAACTTACTTATCAAAGTGTGTCTTACAAATGTATGTATGGATGGCTTAAACTTTCGTTGTCGTCGTAGAGTGCCCTAAGCTTACCTCCGGAGGGGACTCTTAGAGTAAGTTCTAGCCCCAAATTTACTTAAACATTCCAAATTTCCGACTTCTCTAGAAACCCTAGATTGATTTCAAATAAATAATTGCGTAAAATATCCTAGCGCACAGCTTTTACTTTCTCTTATCATTCTAATTAATATTGTGACCCGCTTTAATACGATGATCAGCTCAATATGCCTTTATGTCATTTTTAAAAACACGTTAGGTATTTATTTCTATCCTCACTCAATCCGTTGTCTCTTCAGCATTATTAAACCCCATCGCCAGGCCAGTTAACGACTCCATGTTTTTTTTCTTCTTTTTTTTTTAGGTGTTATAATCTGTGTAGATCTAACTCCATCCTTATCAAAGATTTGTCTTAATTCCCACAAGCTTCCTTGATCCATTGGGATAACATGACGTCGAGATCCCGGCAAGGAGGGACTCGAAAGATGTACGTTCTTCGGAGAAAGCTAATTAGCTGAAAAGACCTTAAGGCTTCGGGGAAGTTTGGCTTATAATCTCTACCAATGATCCCATATTAGACCCATGTCTAGCACCCCTACGGAACGGCTTTCTTGTACTTGTCTGAGGAGACTATGTACTTACAACTTGTGATAGAGAAAATATAGATAAGGCTATAATGTAAGGTACACTGTTAAGAAACCGTAATTTGAATCGGAAATTCTCCGTAAAAGTATAAGCTACTGTTCTCAACCGCATTTCAGTAAAATACAGGCGACCGTAACTTTACCATACTTTGTTATTTTATTTTACGGGTTGGTAATGGTAATATCACTTCTTTACGTCAATATATCCGTTTTTAAAACGGTAAAAATCCTGGAGTAAATGTTACCAGGCATTTACCGTTTTTTAATGCAAAATTTTAATCGTGTAAGAAAATTGAGGAACGATGTAATATAAAAAAATTTATTCTCTTTCTCGGTATGAAACCTTAGGTCATAAATTATTCAGTTTGATTCTTTTGAAGCCATTGTACATATAATGTCCCTTTGATCTAGTAGCCCCTTTGCTTAATGCCAATGTCAGACACCCGTCAAATCAGTGTCCATGTCATTGGAGTTACGGATCTGCTTTCTCGTTCACGTCCAGACTTGTAATCAGTCAACTCAGGACCAACCAATCACTGACCCTTATATAAGTTTCTCTGTTGGGGAATTGTGTTGGTGCCACCAGTGCGCCTCATGCGGTGTACCGTAGGCAATATGAAAGGATCAGTGCAATGTCCCCTTGCCTAAAGCCTTCTACTTTACCTCCGTTTCCTTTTCATTTCTTCCATCTTGCCAAACTTCTTTGAACTTTAACTTCATATTGCAACTGCAGGGATTTTCCTTCATTGGGCTTCAATGCTGAATGGTCTTCCATGAAGCGCTGGACCATATGCCCAAATTTAAGAGATAGATGGATATTTTATTGACTGTCCTCCACAGAAACATAGATTACAATATTATAAAATTGAACAACGGTCCAAATACATAAACTCATTTTACAAGTCACATTTCCTAAAAAGGAAAAAAAAAAGTATTCAAAACAAATGGCAACAATAATTAATGTTAATATTTCAAATAATACAAACGAGATCGTATCAAGAGCTATTTAGACTATCCAATTATATTACACATTGCAACAATAATATAATATAGACTAATAAGCATCACACATTCAGATTAGACAGGAAATGCATCAGGAAATACATTAAAATTGTATCACAAAATATTATTTTTCCTCAAAATGAAGTCAGCCGGGCGAGGCACAGTGAGAGAGTTTGCATTTTATTATTTGAAAACCATCCTTCTATGAGAGGAATACTTCAAGATATTAGCACCGTTCGTTCGGCCCCTAGCTATACTCTTAAAAACCATAATTTTAATCGGAAATTCTCTGTAAAAATATACTGTTTTCAGCTGTATTTCAGTAAAATACAGGCGACCGTAATTTTACGATACTTTGTTATGATATTTTACCATACTTTGTTATGATATTTTACCATACTTTGTTATGGTATTTTACGGGTTGGTAACCATAGTATCACTCCTTTACGTCAATATATCCGTTTTTGAAACTGTAAATGCCCAGAAACTTTTATTCCAAGATTTTTACCGATTTTTTACGACAAATTTTTATACAGTGTACACTTTTATGTCCTACTTTATTACAGTTCCCGTTTCCTATCTTTTATCTTGCTGGCCAGCCTCTTAAGATTTTAGAGTTCTGTTGCTTTAGGGTACACTCAGGCACACTATTCTATCTTATTTCTCTTCCTTTTGTTTTGTTAAAGTTTTTATAGTTTATATAGGAGATATTCATTTTAATTTTGTTACTCTTCTCAAAATATTTTATTTTTCCCTGTTTCCTTTCCTCACTGGGCTATTTTCCCTGTTGCGGCCCCTGGGCTTATAGCGTCCTGTTTTTCCAACTAGGGTTGTAGCTTAGCAAGTAATAATAATAATAATAATAATAATAATGATAATAATAATAATAATAATAATAATAATAATAATAATAATAATTTTTTACATCATATTATAACTGAAAGGTTTTCCCAGAGTTGTACTTGGGTGCTGCTAGGGCTTGCAGGCGTCAGCTCCGGGCTATACAGTCCAAATTCATAAATCCAAGCTAATCATCGGTCTTATCTTGGAACTGGTACTCTTACAGTTTGGCCTTGACCTATCGACCCTCTCATATATTGCCGTTTTTCCAATCATCGGTCTTAAATTGGAACTGGTACTTAACGTCCTTACAGTTTGGCCTTAACCTATCGACCCTCTCATATATTGCCATTTTCACGGTATTATTATTATTATTATTGTTAATATTATGATTATTATTGATATTATTATTATTATTATTTTTGTTATTATTATTATTATTATAATTATTATTATTATCATTATTATTATTATCCTTAATATTATTATTATTATTATTATTATTATTATTATTATTATTATTATTATTATTATTATTATGAATATTTTTATTATTATTATTATTATTATTATTATTATTATTATTATTATTATTATTATTATTTAGATAGTTATATCTAAGGAAGGATTACGCCGCCAGCTAAAAATGTGGAACGTAATTCTCTTAAGGACATTTTAATTTGCATCGGATTCAAAACACTGCCAACTTTAATAATTACTTTTTGAAAATTATTTCCTTGTAACTTAGTTTGCTTGTTGGATAAATCTTTCTTAACTTATTTCCTGCATTTTGTAATGTTCCCTTTACTAGCAAACAATATTTTTATTTTTGTCGTTTTATATTGTTCGTGTGTCATTCTGAATTAAAAAAAACAATTAAATTATAAAGAAGATAATCTATATTATGTATATATCATATAAAGAACTGTAATATAAGATATAAGAATATCTTTGAATCATAGTAAATTATATTGCTATTTGACAGTGGTCTGGAATTACCATTTAAAAAGTTTAAAGGCCGCTCATGAATGGCATAGGGAATGGACTGTGACTTTGCCCTATCAAGCAGGACAATGCTCTAGAGAATGACCATATTACATAATGATCAGAGCCCTAACCCCCTCTCCATCCAAGCTAGAACCAAGGAGGGCCAGGC
This sequence comes from Palaemon carinicauda, assembly GCF_036898095.1. Lineage (NCBI taxonomy): Eukaryota > Metazoa > Arthropoda > Malacostraca > Decapoda > Palaemonidae > Palaemon > Palaemon carinicauda. Next base: position 14,243,285 of record NC_090752.1, read on the forward strand.
AATGGCTGCTGATAACTCAGAAAATAGACCAATAGGCTGCCCTAAATCACCCATTCTTAGCTCAAAAGGATGGTGAGGTTACAGCAACCAAAGGAACTAACGAGTTTGCGCGAGACTCGAACCCCTGTCTGGCATTCACCAGGCATGGACGCTACCACAAGGCCACCATTCGAGTTATATTCGTTTCATTTATTTTTTTTCTTATTACGAATGGAATGTTTTAGCTTAATTAAACTCCACCAAAATAATTTACATATCAACGCAAGGAAAGCAGCTTAAAACACATTAAACTCATAGCATACTGCATACCCTGTGTCGTAAAAAGGTCTAAATAGGTTTTCTGAATCTTAAATGAGCACGAGTTGTAAATATTTGCCAACTTCCAATGATAACAGAAAATAATGAGATGCAGACGATTCCTGAGGAAAAGATAAAAATAAATTAAATGCATAAGTTCTTGGTATGATTGTGTACCGAAGATTTAGAGTAAAGCTTTGTTCAGTGTTGTCGAAACTAAGGGTACGTTAAAAAACAACGAACACACACACACACACACACACACACACACACACACACACACACACACACACCCTAGGGTTCAAACCCGGTCAAGAATAACCAGTTATTAATCGTTTGAAATGCGTGTTATTAAATCATCCTTTTAATTTGTGTAATAAATTTGAATTTATTAACTAACATTCATACAATGCAGTCTTTTAATAATTAATATATTATATGTATTATCCTAAATAATACCGATTTTGTTCAGTAATGGTGAGGGGGAGTTTTGTGTAAGAACAGTAGAAGGTAATTAAGGGTACAATTGGCGAAAATGTTTGGACAACACAATTAGATGATACGGGAAAAGGGATTATTTACTGAATAAATATAGAAGTTACATTATTTGTTTTTAGGGAAGTTTGTTCATGGTGAGATTGCTTTGAATTTAAACGCGTTAGGGACTTGAAAATCCAGTATATTCGTTTTTCATTATGTAATTTATACGTAATTTTTATCTTATTTCTCTTCCTCTTGTTTTGTTAAAGTTTGTATAGTTTACTTAAGAGATATTTATATTAATGTTGTTACTCTTCTTGAAATATTTTATTTTTCCTTGTTTCCTCTCCTCACTGGGCTATTTTCCATGTTGGAGCCCCTGGGCTTAGAGCATCCTGCTTTTCCAAGTAGGTTTGTAGCTTAGCAAGTAATAATAATAATAATAATAATAATAATAATAATAATAATAATAATAATAATAATAATAATAAATAGTTGAAAATACATATAATATAGTAATATATTGCAATCCAATTATAGTTTTATGCGTAGGTGTTGCTAGCTGAAGTTGAATTTTTCATATTTTGAATATTTTTCAAGATTTTGCAATCGTCAATTCAGAAGATGTATTTTAAAAGCAATTCGCCATATAAAACACGGATTGCCATTGTTGGCTGATACGAATTCAAAGGTCCCCACCAGAACTCATGGTCACTTCAGCACCTTACCATAAATTATGTCTTGCCATTGTGCAATGGCCCGTGCTGGTATAAGGCCTACTTAATGAATTCCATTCTAACAACATGGTGGTCATGTGGACGGTATTGAACATGAGATTTTATATTTTAGTTTAATTAAATTGAATGTATATAAAATCTTCCATCTTTGCATTTTGCTTTAAAATAATCAGGAATAAAGTCTAGATCCTTCGTCATTATGAAGTAATTTCCTCAATTACTTTCTTTCCTCATCTTATTCATCAGTCTTTTCCTGCAGAGAAATATTACCCATCTGTCATTACCATTATTCATCAATGCACGCATTTACATAATGCACTGATTACATCCAGTCTCCGCCATTCATCCATCATTTTGATAAGACCGCTGTATAATGAAAGGACCTCGTCTGAAGGGTGGGGGGGGGGGGAATAGAACTTCGATTATGAAGTCTTTTTTTTTTTTTTTTTTTTTTTTTTTTTTTTTTTTTTTTTTTTTTGGTCTTGAATATTTTGCAAAAATTGGGAAGGGTTATTCAGGGTGTTCTATGAAATAAGACCTCTCTCTCTCTCTCTCTCTCTCTCTCTCTCTCTCTCTCTCTCTCTCTCTCTCTCTCTCTCTCCCCTAGCGCGTATTTCTTTTTCTTTAGTGTTACTGTGTTATCTGCGGACCTTTTTAAAAGTAACATTAAGCGAATCTTGAAACCCACTTATACTTTAGAAGGAATTTTACCCAAAATATTCCATGGAACAATTTGTAACAGTTCACGTCGTAGGAAAAAAACCTATAATTGTTAAAACTAGAAGGGCACTGAATAGAGTGCAGACTTCCGCCGTGGCAGCTTATTTCTAGACCTTTTACTCGACCTTGATCTTGACCTTTGACCTTAACATGTATTACTTAGCGTGGATTTTCCTGCACTCAAATATGAACCAAGTTTAAAGCCCGTGACAACGATGTCACAACTTATGGCTGATTACGTAAATTTGACATTTTGCTTGATTGTGGCCTTGACCTTTGACCTTGACCTTCCAAAAATTTAATCACTTACAGCTTTTACATAACAATTAGTCCTTGTAGTGGCCAGGAAGCTGTTCCCAAACAAACACACACAAACAAGCAAACAAACAAACAAACAAACAAAACCAAAAACAAACACACACACAAACAAACAAACAAACACTCAATCACACAAACAGGTGGTAAAACATAACCTCCTTCCAACTTTGTTGGTGGAGGTAATGGTAATAATAAATGACAATCATGTAGTGTACCTACTGTTAAAAATATTCTGAATGTTTGGATTAGTCTGTTTCAAAGCGTTGTGGAAATATTTCATTGTTGAAAAAGTATATTCATGTTGATTACGATAGATAATCCCTTGGAAATTTATATTTACTTACATAGATTCATACAATTAACCGATGCTGATTCTGGTGATAGAGAGAGAGAGAGAGAGAGAGAGAGAGAGAGAGAGAGAGAGAGAGAGAGAGAGAGAGAGAGAGAGAGAGAGAGCATGATTAAGATATTGTCTAGGTGTATATGCACATACAATTGAATTTTTAATGTAAACTATGTATAAGATGAACAAGTATATAATTTAAGCCTTTATGTAAATGAGAGTTTTTTTTGGAAAAGTAATTTGTCAATGAAATAAAAAAAAGAATATAATAAATTTTACAATTTTGAGGAAACTACGAAGAAATACAGCAAAGATTTATGATGGTTAACAGAAACCCCAGACGGTTATTGAAGAATATTCAATATTATAACGAAACCCAAGAGGGATATTTATAGAAATACTTTTAATAAATAGAAACTAAATTATATTTTGAATAAACTGTTCCAAATATGGGGAAACCTAATTCAATGCCCTGCCAATCTTGCAGTAAGCTCATTCTAAGGACAAAACACGATGCATTTCACTAACTGTGGCTTTCCTTAGTGTCGGAACTCAGCCTTGAACTATATATACATTACAATAAACTTACAGTTTACTGAGGTCCTTGACATTTATGGGAATGCCAACGGAATTAACAGTTTATTGCCTATATCCAGCTTAGGCCTGAAGGGAAAGAGAAAGGATGGGCGAAAATAAGACCAGCTTGTAACCATGCAAGCATAAGTTACATATTATTATTATTATTATTATTATTATTATTATTATTGTTGTTGTTGTTGTTGTTGTTGTTGTTGTTGTTATTATTATCATTGTTATTATTATTATTATTAATGTTATTATCATTATTATTATTATTAGTATTATTATTATTATTATTATCGTTAAGATTGTTATCAACACTTTCATAATTATAATTTCAGGATTATTATTTTCATCAGGAAGATATAGTACTAGATTTAATAATAATAATAACAGTAATAATATTAATAATAGTAATAATGATAATAATAATAATAATAATAATAATAATATTATTATTATTATTATTATTATTATTATTATTATTATTATTATTATTATTAATATATATACCCATAACATTATTCCGAACCACATTTGATGCACGGGACGAGATCTCATTTGTAATTCCTCTCATAAGGACTCTCGAGTAAGCCTTTGTCAAAGCCTCCCTTCGCCAGTGTAACAGTATTCAAAGGCAAAGTTTAACAAAACCAATATTATTCAAGGGAGCTTGTACGAGGGCAGTGAATTGTAACTGAATAATACATGGTTAGAATAAGTATTCCTCATAACTATGTACATACATATACATACATGCATATGTATATACTGTATATATATATATATATATATATATATATATATATATATATATATATATATATATACATATATATATATATATATATATATATAGCGTGTTTATATAAGTACAGTATGCTATATATATATATATATATATATATATGTGTGTGTGTGTGTGTGTGTGTGTGTGTATGCGTATATTTGTATATACATTACATATATTATGTATATATAGATGTATATATCTATATGTATGTATACGCCTATATATGTAGATTAAATATAACTTATTCATATGCATATATGTGTATATATATATATAAATATATATATATATATATATATATATATTATATATAGTATATATATGAATATATATGTTTATACATACTAAACATATATATTCATATATATACTATATAATACCATTAGAATTTACTCTTCTTATCACCAGCTACTGTTTCCTTTTCTGTATGCCCCCTTTTTCTTCTCCTTGCCTCCTTCTTCTTCCTGCTCCTCCTCCTCTTCTTCTTGTCCTCGGTACGCAGTCGTAATGGCCCATTCCGGCCTCGCAGCCATCACCAGCACCCCCCTCCCTCCCTCTTGCCACTTCTACTCCCCCCCCCCGAACTCCCCTCCAGTTCCATTGATTTCACGAGCCCTCCAGGGAGTCATCTTTAAAAGCAGTAATGGTGAGTTAAAGGATTTATATTGTGCGTGTATGCCTTGCATGCATCTAAATCCACCTTTATGTCGCGACCATATTTCCCTTTTTTTCGATCTCGACGCCATGATTTCTTCGTCTCGTAAATTAGAAGGGAAAAACTGCGAGTGTTTAAAAGTTGTACTGGAATTTATGATTAAAATCACTTAACGTTGTATGTTGTTTTCTCGGTGTGGAAGGACGGCCCGGAGAGCTGTGCTCTCTTTCCTGGAAATGGAAAGCTCATTTTGTGTATTTGCACTCCCTGGGTTTACTTCTGATATATATACAGTGTACATATATATATATATATATATATATATATATATATATATATATATATATATATTTATATGTATATATATATACAGCATATATATATATATATATATATATATATATATATATATATATATGCATATATAACATTGATAGATTTCAATACGAAACAATGCGCTTAGATAATGTATAAATACATGAATACCTATGTATATACAGATATGCAGTATATATATACATATATATACATACATATATATATATATATATATATATATATATATATATATATATATATATATATATATGCGTGTGTGTAATGAATAGACAATGATTTCTTGGCGTCAAAAATCGAAGATAGTTTCTCCCCGGACACACTGTCCTCTACATAGTTTTCAGGACTTTTTTTATATTAAATGTAATTCCATAACTCAATGTAGTCCTGAAGAAAAGGTCTCGAAGTGATTCGAAACGCGTGTCAACACCAAGTAATAAATGGATAAACGCAAATGGATTTTTCGTGTTATCTTGAAAAACTATCTGGGGGACAGTGTGTCCGGAGAGAAGCTATCTTCGATTTTTTGGACGCTAAGAAGACATTTTCCATTCCTTATAAACGTAGAGTAACAAGCTCAAGTACCATATATATATATATATATATATATATATATATATATATATATATATATATATATACATATATATATATATATATATATATATATATATATATATATATATATATATATATACTGTATATATTATATACAACCAGTATTAGTGTTATTATTATATACAACCAGTATTAGTGTTATTATTATTATTATTATTATTATTATTATCATTATTATCATTATTATTATTATTATTATTATTATTATTATTATTATTACCAGCTAAGCTACAGCCATTAGCTGGAAAAGCAGGATTCTATAAGCACAAGGGCTCCAACAGGGAAAAATTGCCATGAGAAAAGGAAATAGGGAAATAAATAAACGATATGAGAAATGAAGAAAAATTAATATAAGATATTTTAAAAACAGCAACATTAAAACAGATATTTCATATGTAAACTATGAAAACACTTATGTCAGCCCGTTATTATTATTAATTGCTAAGCTACAACCCTAGTTGGAAAAGCAGAATGCTATAAGCCCAGGGGCTCCAACAGGCAAAATACCCCAGTGAGGAAAGGAAAAAAGGAAAAAATAAATATTTTAAGAATAATAATAAAATAAATATCTCCTATGTAAACTATAAAAACTTTAACAAAACATGAGGAAGAGAAATTTGATAGAATAGTGTGCCCAAGTGTACCCTCAAGCAAGAGAACTCTAACCCAAGTTTGGGGAAGACTATGGTACAGAGGCTATGGCACTACCTAAGACGAGAGAACAATGGTTTGATTTTGGAGTGTCCTTCTAATGTATATGTATATATACAGTATTTATGTGTGTATGTGTGTTTTTATTTGTGTATTTTTGTCCAGCAACAATAATCCAAGATTAATGAACTCTACATTTAACTTTACCGACCTACGCAAATGGCTGGTCTCTCTCGCCACTAGCCCCTATTCAAGTATGCGAGATGAAGGTACGAGATGGTACGTAACCCTAAACCCATTTTTATATTGCCGTAATATTTTTACGGTAGTTCGGGACATGTCATCATGACCTTCTCTTATAATACCATCATTCTTGTGGGGTTGGATACACCAGTATGAATTTTATATTATGTATGAGAGAGAGAGAGAGAGAGAGAGAGAGAGAGAGAGAGAGAGAGAGAGAGAGAGAGAGAGAGAGAGAGAGAGAGAGAGAGGTTGGGGGTGTTCTTTGCAAATATATTTTCTCTGTGTGAATGGGTGGGTTGCTGTTTAAGTTTTTGAAATATTACCTTGCAAAACGTTGTTGATCCTCAAATGAATGAATTGTTTTCAAGAACAAGGTGTAACTGCAGACATTTGTGTATTGCTATAATTACATACATCTATGTAAGGTTTTAATTCTAGTCGTAATGTAGATGCAGACGTTTGTTCAAGGTTATAACTGTAGACGTTTTTGTAATGTTGTAGCTGTGAACGTTTGCCTAAGGTTATAAAAGTAAAGGAGCCGTTTGTCTGAAACTAGGGTTATGGGGACAACCGGAGACATGGAGAAGCAAAAAATGGCAGACATTAAAGATAAAAGAGCTCTTCCAGAAATTGACTGAGGGGAAAAGAGGAGAATAAGGAAGAGGAAGAGGAGAGAAGCCTAAGACTTGGACAAGGATGGATACGCTTGACGAAATTGACATTGGGTCTATAAAAGGAATAAGACAACAGGGGAAGGAATTGATATACATAACTGGTATGAATATAGAACACTTATGGAGATGGAAAATTAAGGGTACACACTCATTCATATTAGATAATCTCTTTAATTATTCTCATTGTTACTCTCTTTGAATATATAACACTAATGAATAATGAGAATTATGATCATTTCTATAACGTTTACAGCGCATCCAAAAGGCTAAAATTACTGCCAGCTCTTTGCTCAGACAGCATCTGTAACGTTTACAACGCATCCAAAAGGCTAAAGTTACTGCCACATCTTTGCTCAGACAGCATCTATAACGTTTACAACGCATCCAAAAGGCTAAAGTTACTGCCAGATCTTTGCTCAGACAGCATCTATAACGTTTACAACGCATCCAAAAGGCTAAAGTTACTGCCACATCTTTGCTCAGACAGCATCTATAACGTTTACAACGCATCCAAAAGGCTAAAGTTACTGCCAGATCTTTGCTCAGACAGCATCTATAACGTTTACAACGCATCCAAAAGGCTAAAGTTACTGCCAGATCTTTGCTCAGACAGCATCTATAACGTTTACAACGCATCCAAAAGGCTAAAGTTACTGCCACATCTTTGCTCAGACAGCATCTATAACGTTTACAACGCATCCAAAAGGCTAAAGTTACTGCCACATCTTTGCTCAGACAGCATCTATAACGTTTACAACGCATCCAAAAGGCTAAAGTTACTGCCAGATCTTTGCTCAGACAGCATCTATAACGTTTACAACGCATCCAAAAGGCTAAAGTTACTGCCAGATCTTTGCTCAGACAGCATCGATAACGTTTACAACGCATCCAAAAGGCTAAAGTTACTGCCAGATCTTTGCTCAGACAGCATCTATAACGTTTACAACGCATCCAAAAGGCTAAAGTTACTGCCAGATCTTTGCTCAGACAGCATCTATAACGTTTACAACGCATCCAAAAGGCTAAAGTTACTGCCAGATCTTTACTCAGACAGCATCTATAACGTTTACAACGCATCCAAAAAGCTAAAATTACTGCCAGATCTTTACTCAGACAGCATCTATAACGTTTACAACGCATCCAAAAGGCTAAAATTACTGCCAGAACTTTTGCGCAGACAGCATCTATAACGTTTACAACGCATCCAAAAGGCTAAAGTTACTGCCACATCTTTGCTCAGACAGCATCTATAACGTTTACAACGCATCCAAAAGGCTAAAGTTACTGCCACATCTTTGCTCAGACAGCATCTATAACGTTTACAACGCATCCAAAAGGCTAAAGTTACTGCCACATCTTTGCTCAGACAGCATCTATAACGTTTACAACGCATCCAAAAGGCTAAAATTACTGCCAGATCTTTGCTCAGACAGCATCTATAACGTTTACAACGCATCCAAAAGGCTAAAGTTACTGCCACATCTTTGCTCAGACAGCATCTATAACGTTTACAACGCATCCAAAAGGCTAAAGTTACTGCCAGATCTTTGCTCAGACAGCATCTATAACGTTTACAACGCATCCAAAAGGCTAAAGTTACTGCCACATCTTTGCTCAGACAGCATCTATAACGTTTACAACGCATCCAAAAGGCTAAAATTACTGCCAGATCTTTGCTCAGACAGCATCTATAACGTTTACAACACATCCAAAAGGCTAAAATTACTGCCAGATCTTTGCTCAGACAGCATCTATAACGTTTACAACGCATCCAAAAGGCTAAAATTACTGCCAGATCTTTGCTCAGACAGCATCTATAACGTTTACAACACATCCAAAAGGCTAAAATTACTGCCAGATCTTTGCTCAGACAGCATCTATAACGTTTACAACGCGGATTCAGGAATTCTGGGCAGCCTCTCATTAAATTGCTTGCCTCCGATGTCTTTGTCTAGTTTTCTTACAGTGAAAGTGTGTTGGACATCATATATTCCATCAATTTATAATAACTAATTTATCAGTTCTCTAATGGTACAAATACACTAGTTTTATGCGTTTTATCATCCCATTTCAGTAAGTATTTAATAACGTAAAATTACGTTTTTTTCTTTGAACTGAAATTTGATGATCCTTTTTGGATACATTGGTCTAGTTTCGGGGAAATGTTTTTTTATGTATCCCAGTTCTTGTTATAGTGGGGTTATTTACAAGAATGTCAGCTTCTGGGAAGTGACTAACACATTCTGGGAAACAGTTGTCTTTTTCTTTCTCTAAATAGATTATCACATTATATCCTAATTACAGTTATTTTGAGAAATCATCGTTTAGGTTTTTCTTTGTTGAAAATATAAAATGGTACAAAACATTTAAAATAAAGATTAAATCAGTAAGAATAGAGAATATGATAAATGGTGTTTAAAAGGAGAGAGAGAGAGAGAGAGAGAGAGAGAGAGAGAGAGAGAGAGAGAGAGAGAGAGAGAGAGAGAGAGAGAGAGAGAGATAAAGGAAAGAGAAGATTTATGGGAGATAATCTCTCCTCATACTTACATTTGCACAGTTTTATTTGTGTTCCTTTATGCGGCTCCGTTTATCTCCTTACTTATCTCCTGTAGCGGAGAGATGACTCACGGAGGGTAAAAAAGGAGGGCGAGAGAGAGAGAGAGAGAGAGAGAGAGAGAGAGAGAGAGAGAGAGAGAGAGAGAGAGAGAGTGTCTGCTGGAACTTGGCTGAATTCCAACGGGTTTCCTGTCCAGACAGGGTCCATGGCTGGCAGACGCGGAAGGCTCTTGCGACTTCAATACAATTCCAGGCAGTTATTGCTGTCGTTACTATCTTCGTTGGAAGTCGGTGGCATCGGTAACCCAATGCCCCTTTCTAGCCCAGATTCGAATGATAAAAGAAAGCCATGGATAAAGAAAAAAGCAAAGTTTAACTTCCAATGAAGTGATGAACCAACACTTGGAAATTTGCCGTAAAAAAGGTTAAAAATCTTGGAATAAATATTGCCTGGCATTTACCATTTCAAAAACGGATATATTGACGTAAAGAAGTAAGTGATATTACGGTTACCAACCAGTAAAATATAATAATCAAAGTATGATAAAATTACGACTGCCTGTATTTCATTGAAATACGGATGAGAACAGTATATTTTTTACGGAGAATTTACGATTAAAATTACGGTTTTTTTTTCTTTTTTAAAGTGAATGGCTTCTCTTTTTCGATTTATTTCTAAGATTTCTGGTATCTTTTCTGGGTTACTTTTAAATATCGTTATTACCAAAATTAGAGTATTAAGAAACATTTGTGGTTTTAAAAAATAACCGTTACTCAGTTTTGTATACGGAAGCTAGTGAAAAATTCTAAATTAGGATTTAGATGTAAATATTAATTTATAAACGGAATTTCAATTAAAAGTACATTCTCGTCTTCATTTGCTTAGTTCGATTAGTTTACGTAATATTTGTTCAGTCTGTTTCTCAGATTTCTTTGCAATTTGTTTATTAAATATTCTGGTTTGTTTCTTGACTACGTTATTCGTTGCGTTTTACGACTTTTTAGTTCAACCTGTTTGGTAACTTTTTATTAGGTGTTTTCCAACTTTTTAATTCGAACTGTTATCCAACTTTGTAATTCAGTCTTTTCAGACTTTTTAATTCAGTCTGTTTTCAGGCTTTCTGGTTCAATCTGTTTTTATACTTTTTAATTCAGTCTGTTTTCAGATTTTCGTATTCAGTCTGTCTTCCGACTTTATGATCTAGTGTTTTCAGACTTTTTAATATAGTTTGTTTCTAGACTTTTCCATTCGATTTAATTTCCGACTTCTTATTTTTTTCCTTGCTTTTTAATCAACTCCGTTTTCCAACTATTTAATTTGGTATATTTTCTGACTTCTTAATTCGGTCAGTTTTCCGACATTTCATTTTTTTTCATTTTTTTTTTTTTTTACCTTTTAATCCGCTCTGTTTACATACTTATTTAGTTCTGTTTGTTTTCAAACTTTTTAATCCTCTCTGTATCCAGAGGTTCTACCCCGGTCTTTTTAATTCGACCTGTGTTCCGCCTTTTTTTTTTTTTCTTTTTTTTTCTTTTTAAATCAGCTCCGTCTTCCACTTTTTTAATTTGGTATATTTTCTAACTTTTGAAATCGGTGTGTTTTCCGATTTTTTTTTTTTTTTAATCATCTCCGTCTTCCACTTTTTTAATTTGGTATATTTTTTAACTTTTGAAATCGGTCTGTTTTCGGATATTTCCATTTTTTTGTTTTTTACCTCTTAATCCGCTCTGTTTTCTTGGATTTAGTTCTCTCTTTTTTCTGACTTTTTAATCCTCTCTGTATCCCGAGGTTGTACCCAGGTCTCTTTTTCGGACTTTGAGAGCGGGGTGTTTGTGTTGTTCGTAATCTTTACTTATGACATCTGATCTCGGAACGCACCCAAAGGATCTGTTGTTTATGAGCCACCAAAAATGAAGAAAGGGGAACTTGTATTACTACACGTGGGTGTGTGGGTGGACTAGAAACGGCTGCATTTGCTATTGTATACACATACGTACATACATACATATATACAGTATATATATATATATATATATATATATATATATATATATATATATATATATATATATACATATATATATATATATGAATATATATATGTATATATATATAATGTGTGTATATACAGTATGTATATACAACAGAAAACGCAGTCGTTTCATATCCCCTGCATGACAAAGGCCTCAAGGATGTTTTGGTCATGTCTTAGATTTGGCCATTTTCATCACCACGCTGGCCACTGCGGCTTAGAGATGGTGGAAGGAAGACTTTGGTCTGATTCTTCATAGCAAACCAACCTAGTATGGGTTGCCTTGATCATGGCGATACACACAGTACAACAGTACATTTCTGTTTTTAAATATATCTATTGGGTAGATCCATGATAAGTAATAATGATGATTATAAGGATAATTATAATTAGATAATGAGTGTCTACCACAACATGTCAGAAGAATTTTTTTTTTTAACGATAATTACAGTCTGTTAGATAGTTTTAATTAATTAAACGGAAATGTTATATTGAG